>NC_056737.1:1911788754-1911898754 GCF_019279795.1 Protopterus annectens
TACAACTCATCACTAGTGAGATTGCCACAACACATTACTGTGCACATATCACAAGCACCACAGGGGTCATACAGAGGCTATATGGGTAAAGGGTATGTGGAGGTGTCTGACATTGGACAGCATACTTCAGTATGCCAATAGGGGTTGTAGTGAGTGTGAATTTGATCATACAACATGCACACACACACACACAGGGTGCCACTAGTTACATGCATGGGTGCATTGGTTCACGGGTGTGTAGTGGTCGACTGTGCCAGACAGCTATACAAGGTTAGGTGATGGGTATACCTTGGCATCATCCCACATGACAATGGTCTGCATTGTGGCTCAGTGGTGTAGTTTCTGGATTTGCCCACACAGGTGGGTATAGTATTCATCATCCAGTTACTTGGGTGACTATTGTGTGTGTGGCCAATGCTGTGCATTGCTTGCCATGTATGTGTTCCTTAATCCATGACATGGACAGTGTCTGGGATGTGCACACCTCCCACATGCATGTACAGTGACATGTGGAACTGTACCTGGGGTGTCTGGCCTATGGACTGTACACAGATTATCATCAGATGTGCCAGTCCTGGCCTCATGTGGTGGGAACTGGTAATGGACAGCAGGTTTACCCTGCACCTACATTGATAGCATGATATTGGCATTCCCTGGTGTCAATGGCATCTGTCCATACAGGACATGTTTTCATGCCTAGTATGTCCTTTGTGGGTCACATTTGATGGCACCACAGGTGTTGCATATCTCCAGTGGGGAACATGGGGAAGGTGCACTGTTGGCATGTACATGCCTATTGGCCAGATGGACTGGGTGCCATGCCCTTTGTAGCACACTGCAATCACACCATACTATCAGTGAGCAATATGCAGGGTACTACCAGCATAGTGGCTGTTGCCTAGGCAAGTGTGTGTGTGTGTGTGTGTGTGTGTGTGTGTGTGTGTGTGTGTATGAGACATGGGTTGAGAGTGTTCACTGGGTAATACTACGGTTGCTAACTTTGTTTGCCTGGCCTTGATGTCACATGTATGGGTATGGATTTGCACCCCAGCCTCTCGGCTATTTCACATCTGTTTTCCCTGTACGGTGGACATTGTGATATATACTAGGGCTACCATATAAGAAATTTGAATAACACGCTCCACACTGAGCCCATTTGTTACACACTCACAACCACCTCCACACGGGATACGAGTTACACATGCAGAGAGGTAAAGGCACACAGACACACACACACACACACACACACACACACACACACACACACACACACACACACACACACACACACACACACACACACACACACACACACACACACACACAAACACACACTCAAACACACACACACACACACACACACACACACCTGTCATGTCTGGGATTAGAACTCCTACCTAACTAGTTTATTATACTACAACACTACACAGTTACAGCATGTGCTATTGAGAATATTGGAGTACTCCTTCCCCAAAGGTGTATTTCACATTGGATGACATCATCAGGATTGACAAAGTAGGGCATTCGGATTGTAATGTGTGTGGCTAGGCTAAAATGCATTGTTCCCTACACAGACATTGAAACACACACAAAACATCCACAACCAACATGTGTGGGAATAGAACCCCTACCAGAGTTCTGTATCACACTACAGCATGAAGCTGTTAAAGAACGCACCATGGGGATTACTGGAGTACTCCTTCCCCAAAGGTGTTCACAATGAATGACATCAGCAGGATTGCCAAAGTAGGGCATTTGAATTGTAGTGAGTGTGGCTAGGCAAAAATGCATCGCTCCCTACACTGACATTGAAACACACACACAAAAAAGCACACACACACACACACACACACACACACACACACACACACACACACACACACACACACACACACACACACACACACACACACACACACACACACACACACACACACACACACACACACACACACACACACACACTTGCCATGTCTGGGATTAGAACTCCTACCTAACTAGTTTATCACACTATAGCAGTACGCAGTTATAGGAAGCACCACGGAGATTACTGGCCTACAACTTTCACAAGGGTGTATTTTAAAGTGGATGACCTCAGTGGGCTTGTCATAATACAGTTATGGGGAGGGCAGTGTGTGTGCATGGGCCATAACCCATTCATCTAGAGGATGACACACATGAAGGGTTATATTCCACAGGCACATGTATACAGCTGCTAGATGACTTCCTCCTTGTACAGTCATGTTGTACAGCTAGCACTTGGCACCACATAGTCCGTCATGCTGACAGATACCAGTGTCTAAGGTCTACAGCGAGTGACATCTGAACCTCATGTGGTTGTAGCCATTTGGCTGTGTGATGGGTGGAACAGGCCTCATAATGGATGGCCCCTTGTGACAGTCACTCTCTTCCACACATCTGTGTACATCTACTTTTGGTTTATGATAGTGTGTTGTCCTTGGATATATGCCTATATTCCTATCTAGTGTGTGTGCAAAGCATGAGTGCTGCATACTGAGGAGTGTCTGCACTAACATCTGCAAATGCCAGATATGTCTGGTCCACTGTTGTTTGCAGACACGGCATTCATTTGTTTAAATGTATGAGCATGCTTAGTATGATCTTTCGGCATGTTGTTGGCTGACATTAACTTCATTTCTCTAAGTGTGTGAGCATGCCCAGTATGCCTTTCTGTATTTAATGTGTGGATCGATTCCAGGTAGTTTGTACTGCAGTGCAGACCTTTGTGTTGTACACCTACAGGTAGCATACTGTTTCTGCAGGGTATCCGTCTATCATTTGGCAATATGGGGACAAACTGTGCAGGGGATAGTGTGTACTGTAGGTGATTGTGTCTGTGCTGCTTCAGCTGCATGGTACTGCTGTTAACAGAGATATTCAGACATGTGCTGTTATACACAATGATGTTTTCTGCCCTCATGTACTGTCAGGTGGGCATTCTTGCTCACAGTGATGACTTGGGGGACAAAGGTGATTGCAGCTGTGTCTGGTATTGTGGGCAGACACCTACGTATTCATGGTATGTTATGGCATTCTGTAGGAGGAGCTGCAGACAATTGGTGCTGGGTTTGAGTATCCAGTTCAGCACCTTGGTACAGAGGATCCCATACTTGTCTGCGCATCAACATGGCAGTATGGCCTTATCTTGCTGTGGCAATGCCTCACAGCTATACAGATTTGTACATGTTAGCAAGAGGCAGGGGCCATGACTCAGAACATTTACCCTATTGTGGTGTACGGGCAGGTGCATAGCCACCCATTTATGTGTTTGCAGCCAGGGATAGTGTGCACACAGCTTGGTGTCAGACCCTGCACATTCCATGCTGCCCGTGCTCCCACACCCCCCTCTGTTATTCTAACCTCTTCCATACATTATGCGTACATTCTCTGATATCTTCCTTAAGGGTATCACCACATCACAGGTGTGTGTTAGTGTTGGTCCACAGTTCCTGCATTGGGACATGATGGACAGGTTACTGTGGTTTGTCCACATGGCCTTGCATATGGCTTAAATGGAGTGTATGTTGTTATTTGGGTGTCCATGACACAGCATGAATTGGAAGTACATGTGAGACACGGGCCTTTGGCAGGCACCTGTGAGGCATTAGGTGTTGATGCAACCCAGATGTGGTAGGACGTTGGATTCTGTCAGTCCTACAGTCCCAGACCACCATACATTATATTCCCTTGGGGTGACAGGGTAGATGTGATAGTTGTTCATGCCAATACCGTCTATCAATCTTGATCAGGTAGTGTGGATGCTGGCAGGGTGCTACCTACAGCTAGGGACACACCTGCATGGGACACCTGCACTGCATGCTGCAGTCTTCCGCTATTGCCATATACAGGTGGGATCGTACTGTACCCATTCCCCACAGCAGGGATATTGCCAGTGAGGTGCCTGTGGGTGGTACTTGTGTGGCTTGGTGCATGTGTTGCTATGGGCACTACTTGCATCTCACACACAGATATGCATGGGGCATTACAGTTATGCTGGCATGTGCAGGTACATCAGCTGATTCCCAATACATCAGTCCTACCTCCTTTGTGATCTGCAGGTGTTCAGGAAGACATCACTGGTATCCCCTACTTTAGGTCCTGCAAATGTGATGCATACCTATATGTACAAATCCAAGGGTGTCACCATTTCACAGTTGTTGTTGTGTCTTTCGGCTTATCCCAGTTAGGGGTCGCCACAGTGGAACTCCGGTCCGCTAATGTTTGGTAGTGGATTTTTACGTGCCAAGTTACCAGCCCTGATGCACAGCCTTCAATGAAGGCACGCCCGTTCACGCATGCCTCCACACAGAAGACGGTCTAGCTGACAATCGAACGTGACATTGTCTTGCTGTGAACACAATATATACTGTATGTCTGGGGTACTTTCCCCTGTGTACTGCTTGTATATCTAGCCCAACAGCCATGCCATGTCAGTCTTTCAGATGGTGACACATATTACCACCATTCATTTACAGTGGCTGACTGCTAGCATGTGTTATACTGGTGGGGATTGTCTTTGGTACTGTAATCATGAGGGCTTGTCCCTGTTATCAGCAGTAGTGGGCAATGGCCACCAGATCTTACCTCAACATGCATACATACTGACCACTCTCACACATTATGAAACACACACCATCCTAACACACACTGACCTGCATATTGTGCAAATGCTACAACCTATCCTGCTACCTTGGCCACCTGTGGCCATCTGTGCTCCACTCGTATTTAGCTACTCATACATGTTACTACATTTCTACACAGGATTGGCAGGGGGCACACCTGAGTGTCACTACATTTCTACACTGGATTGGGGGAAGGGGCAGACCTGTCTGTTTCCACAAGTCTACATAGGCGTGGGGTGGCCACACCTGACTGTTACTACATTTCTACACAGGATTGGGGGGCACACTTGACTGTTACTACATTTCTACACAGGATTGGGGGGCACACTTGACTGTTACTACATTTCTACACAGAATTGTGGGGGGGACCTGTCTGTTTCTACATGTCTACATGGGAGTGGGGGGGGGCACACCTGACTGTTCCTACATTTCTACATAGGATTGTGGGGTGACACATCTTACTGTTTTTACATTTCTACACAGGATTTGGGGGCACACCTGACTGTTACTACATTTCTACACAGGACTGGAGGGGCACAGCTGACTGTTTCTACATGTCTACATGGGAGTGGGGGGGGGCACACCTGACTGTTAATCCATTTCTACATAGGGTTGTGGTGGGACACACCTGGCTGTTTTTACATTTCTACACAGGAATGGGGGGGGGCACACCTGACTGTTACTACATTTCTACACAGGATTGGGGAGGCACACCTGACTGTTTCTACATTTCTACACATAATTGGGGGGGACCTTACTGTTTCTACATATCTTCATAGGATGGGGGGGCACGCCTGGCACTTGCACACATGTGCTATGACTGTGTTGGTATGTTGGGTACTCCTTTTCATTCTGTATTCTAACCTATCATACTAACTAAAGGCATGTCAGTGTACTGCAGGCCTTAGCTTTGGTTGCCCTACATATTAGTGTCTGACTTCCTACCCTTCAGAACTAACATCCCACTGACTGACCTGCTGTAGTCTGTCTGTGTAGGCCTGGGGGGAGGTTACCCATAGGCATCATTCAGAGGCCATACCACAGGCTCTGTTTGGGTTTGTCTACACCTGTCCTGCTGCCTGAGACTGTTGTTGGGTATGTGAACCTCCCTGACTGGCATGTGTGAGTCATATGGGCACACATGTCACCCAGCACTTTTCTTGTAGTGGGTTTTGTCACCCTGTATATCACTGGCTACTGTGGTGACTCCAGTATGTGTTACAGATGTCATGGTGCCACTATGGGTGTCTACTATCTGCTGCCATACCATTTAGTCACCTAATTCCCTTGCATGCTCACATCCATATCATAGATAGAGGTAATGACACATTCTACTTCATTTGGCAATTGGTAGGTTGATTGACTTACCTTGTGGGTGAGTCCGGATTGAGAATGGTGCTGGAGGGCTGCCTATGTTGGATGCACATAGTACACTCCCTATACATGGTTGAGCACAGGTAGTGTCATGTTTGGTATCCCTTTTACTGTATGTGCGAGTCAGAGAGAGTTTTCTGGCTCCCTACTGTGTCAGTGTATGTGCTATGCATTGTTCCTTTGCCACGGCCAGGGCATGCTGTGCATGCCTCCATCTGCCTACTGGGGCAGACTTAGGTTGATCCTCCTCCGAGTCACTCTGTGCCTGTGCAGGCCTTGGCATTGGTGGGGGACTGTGTGGCCCTACCCCATGCAGTTCCTGTTGCAGCTCTTTCCACAGGATCATATTGTGTAGCACGGCACATACCATAGCAATTTGAGTACATGTAGTTGGTGAGTACTGCAAGGTTCCACCGTATGTGTCCAGACACCGGAACCATGACTTGAGCATCCCAAACTCACACTCTATTATAAGTCTGGCCTGTGCGTGTGCCTCATTATGTCATTTTTGTTCAGGTGTGTGTGCATTTCTGATGGGTGTCATCAGTCATGGCTCCAGTGTGTAACCAGCATCCCCCACTAGGTGACTGTAGGGGATGTCCCCACTGGCAAATCTCTGGTACAGCTGCGTCAGATGCCAGATGTGGGAATTGGGATAGCTTCCAGGGCAGCCAGCACACACATTCATTTTAATGCCCTGGATATTGCACATGACCTAGCAGTTTATGGAGAGGAGGCCCCTGTGGTTGATGTAGATCCTACCCTGATCACCAGGTAGTGCTTTGATGCATATGCGCGTGCAGTCTATAGCACCCACTACCTCAGGGTATTCTGCAATTTGGTGGAAGAGATGCATATTGCTGGCCAACATCTCATGGATGTTGAGGAAATATATGTGCTCAATGGCATGTGCTAACATGGCATCCAGGAACTGGTGGGATACTCTGGATGCTGATGCCTGTGAGATCCTCATGATATCCCCAGTTGAGCTTTGGGTGGTACCTTTGGCTAGTATTCCTAGGCCTACACATACCTTGATATCCACTGGAATGGGTTTCCCTCGGTCAGTTCGGTGGGTCTGGCGTGGCCGGCACAGCTCAACAATTTGCTGTAGGAGGTCCCTGTCCACTCTATAGCACTCCACTATCTCCAGCTCATGTAGCCCCTGGTAGGTTACCCTGGGTCTGTACACTCTTCTCCGACTCCTCACTGTGGGTTAATCGGCAGCATTCACATCCTCACCACCCTCAGCCTCTTGCACATGTTGTTCTATGTTACCTGCTGCAACCCCTCTCATTTTGTAGGTTTGTTTGTGAACAGTTCTCTGCTTGCATACACCGGTAGTGTAGAGTGTGGGAAAAAACAGAGGGGAAGGTATTGGCTTAGTTTATAGGAGTGTTCTGGGCTGGGCTGGTCTGCTGCCTGTGTAATTGGCTGATTCTGATACATTTCACCTGCCAGCTATGCTAGTTCTCCTTGATCACCTTCCTACTGCTGTTTTCCCTTCACATTGCCTTCCTGTTTAAGCCTGGGGGCATGCAAGCACAGTGCTCAAATGTGCACAGTGGTGCTATTTCCTGATTTAACCTTTTTTTCTTTCTTTAAAACCTGGTGTGCAGCGTGCACACCCACTTAGGCAAAGTAAAAAGCACTAGGCAGGTTTAGACACCCCCCCCCAGCTTAGCTGTTCTAAGCTAGGAGCAAACCCGAGCCACAGGGCTCCAATCCGCTTACAGTATGCCTGAAACCCCCCCCCCCCATGATGTCAGCTAACTCCTAGGCTTGCACCAAGCTATTCTTACTCTTACACTGTTGGGACCTGACTAGCATGCTGGGGAAAACTGGGATTCCCCATCATTCCCCTCATTTCATTAGGATTGCCTGCTAATGAATAGTTACATGTCTCACACTGAGCCTCCCCCCTTAGCAACCACTATTCAATGGCCATGTTATCTTCTGCCTGCCATTGACTTTCATGGCAGAATAGTGATTTTAGTTAGAATGCTTATTTTAAGTTTATTTTATTATTTTCCCCCCGATCCCATTTGCGCTCTGCTACCCTATGCTTAAACAGCCGAGATTGGCAAAAAAATGAATTAAAGTTACTTTTTTTTATTTTTTAGGCTGTTTGCAATGCCAATGGGCTTATATGTGGCCATTGGTATGCATCCTGACTGATATGCAACCTTTATTTGGAGCTGTCACGGCTCCGTTTTGGATTTTGCAGAAATGTACTAACCGAGTACATTTCTGCAGATTGCACTAATCCTGCATGGCCAGTTTCAATCTTCCTGGATTGCAAATTCACCTAATTTGCATGGATTTCTCCTGCAAATGGGGTGATTTGCATACATTGGCTTAGTCCGTGCAGGACTAGTGCAGGAGCGCTCGTGCATGTCCTGCAGGCTGTTCCTGGATCACACGTCAGACATATTGCCTGCTAGAGCTCCTGCACTAATCCTGCATGCCGTGCAAGGCATGCAGAATCAAGGGGATTGTTGTTCTTTTCTTTATTATTATACTCTCAAACAGTTCATCAAAATGTGTATGTATGTATGTATGAATGTTAATTTCTGTCTATATATCCTGTGGAGCTTTTCTCCTCGAACCTCTGCTGAAAACATTTTTTTCCCACCCAGATGGACTTTCTCAATCAACAAAAGCAATAAATAAAATAAAATAAAATTGAGAAATCACAAGTAGTTTGGATTTTGATTTTTGTAGGATATTATGACTTTCTTTTGCTGATGATTGCTAAATTAAATATATATTTTTTCTAAACTGATGACTACTTTCAGTTTGTGGTCACACTGTTATCACTTTTGGTTCACAGTGGTGCGCTGTTGTTTTTGTTAATGTTTTGGATGGCATTATTTGCATGGGTAAAATATTTTTGTTTAGAATGAAGGAGAGGAAGTTAGTGAATAGTGTAGTTCTGTTTGAAAAGTAACTCTGGATATGAATTTAAGAATTTATATATTTATGGATTTAAGAATGAGCACTGTAATGATCCTCAGAGAAGCTGCATCATACATTGCTAACACATACTCACACACACACACACACACACACACACACACACACACACACACACGCACACACACACACACACACACACACACACACACACACACACACACACACACACACACACACACACACACACACACACACACACACACACACACACACACACACACACACACACACACACACACACACCTGTCATGTCTGGGATTAGAACTCCTACCTAACTAGTTTATTATACTACAGCACTACGCAGTTACAGCATGCGCTGTTGAGAATATTGGAGTACTCCTTCCCCAAAGGTGTATTTCACATTGTATGACATCATCAGGATTGACAAAGTAGGGCATTCGGATTGTAATGTGTGTGGCTAGGTTAAAATGCATTGTTCCCTACACAGACATTGAAACACACACAAAACATCCACAACCAACATGTGTGGGAATAGAACCCCTACCAGAGTTCTGTATCACACTACAGCATGAAGCTGTTAAAGAACGCACCAATGGGATTACTGGAGTACTCCTTCCCCAAAGGTGTATTTCACAATGAATGACATCAGCAGGATTACCAAAGTAGGGCATTTGAATTGTAGTGAGTGTGGCTAGGCAAAAATGCATCGCTCCCTACACTGACATTGAAACACACACACAAAAAAGCACACACACACAACACACACACACACACATACACACACACATACACACACTTGCCATGTCTGGGATTAGAACTCCTACCCAACTAGTTAAGCACACTACAGCAGTATGCAGTTATAGGATGTGCCACAGAGATTACTGGGCTACACCTTTCTGAAAGGTATATTTCACAGTGTATGACATCAGCAGCCTTGACAAAGTAGGGCATTTGAATTGTAGTGAGTGCGATTAGCCTAAAAAGCTTTGCTCTCTACACAGACAGACACACACACACACACACACACACACACACACACACACACACACACACACACACACACACACACACACACACACACACACACACACACACACACACACACACACACAAACACACACAGTTGCCATGTCTGGGATTAGAACTCCTACCTAACTAGTTTATCACACTATAGCAGTACGCAGTTATAGGAAGCACCACGGAGATTACTGGCCTACAACTTTCACAAGGGTGTATTTTAAAGTGGATGACCTCAGTGGGCTTGTCATAATACAGTTATGGGGAAGGCAGTGTGTGTGCATGGGCCACAACCCATTCATCTAGAGGATGACACACATGAAGGGTTATATTCCACAGGCACATGTATACAGCTGCTAGATGACTTCCTCCTTGTACAGTCATGTTGTACAGCTAGCACTTGGCACCACATAGTCCGTCATGCTGACAGATACCAGTGGCTAAGGTCTACAGCGAGTGACATCTGAACCTCATGTGGTTGTAGCCATTTGGCTGTGTGATGGGTGGAACAGGCCTCATAATGGATGGCCCCTTGTGACAGTCACTCTCTTCCACACATCTGTGTACATCTACTTTTGGTTTATGATAGTGTGTTGTCCTTGGATATATGCCTGTATTCCTATCTAGTGTGTGTGCAAAGCATGAGTGCTGCATACTGAGGAGTGTCTGCACTAACATCTGCAAATGCCAGATATGTCTGGTCCACTGTTGTTTGCAGACACGGCATTCATTTGTGTAAATGTATGAGCATGCCTAGTATGATCTTTCGGCATGTTGTTGGCTGACATTGACTTCATTTCTCTAAGTGTGTGAGCATGCCCAGTATGCCTTTCTGTATTGAATGTGTGGATCGATTCCAGGTAGTTTGTACTGCAGTGCAGACCTTTGTGTTGTACACCTACAGGTAGCATACTGTTTCTGCAGGGTATCCGTCTATCATTTGGCAATATGGGGACAAACTGTGCAGAGGATAGTGTGTACTGTAGGTGATTGTGTCTGTGCTGCTTCAGCTGCATGGTACTGCTGTTAACAGAGATATTCAGACATGTGCTGTTATACACAATGATGTTTTCTGCCCTCATGTACTGTCAGGTGGGCATTCTTGCTCACAGTGATGACTTGGGGGACAAAGGTGACTGCAGCTGTGTCCGGTATTGTGGGCAGACACCTACGTATTCATGGTATGTTATGGCATTCTGTAGGAGGAGCTGCAGACACTTGGTGCTGGGTTTGAGTATCCAGTTCAGCACTTTGGTACAGAGGATCCCATATTTGTCTGCGCATCAACATGGCAGTATGGCCTTATCTTGCTGTGGCAATGCCTCACAGCTATACAGATTTGTACATGTTAACCAGAGGCAGGGGCCATGACTCAGAACATTTACCCTATTGTGGTGTACGGGCAGGTGTATAGCCACCCATTTATGTGTTTGCAGCCAGGGATAGTGTGCACACAGCTTGGTGTCAGACCCTGCACATTCCATGCTGCCCGTGCTCCCAAACCCCCCTCTGTTATTCTAACCTCTTCCATACATTATGCATACATTCTCTGATATCTTCCTTAAGGGTATCACCACATCACAGGTGTGTGTTAGTGTTGGTCCACAGTTCCTGCATTGGGACATGATGGACAGGTTACTGTGGTTTGTCCACATGGCCTTGCATATGGCTTAAATGGAGTGTATGGTGTTATTTGGGTGTCCATGACACAGCATGAATTGGCAGTACATGTGAGACACGGGCCTTTGGCAGGCACCTGTGAGGCATTAGGTGTTGATGCAACCCAGATGTGGTAGGACGTTGGATTCTGTCAGTCCTACAGTCCCAGACCACCATACATTATATTCCCTTGGGGTGACAGGGTAGATGTGATAGTTGTTCATGCCAATACCTTCTATCAATCTTGATCAGGTAGTGTGGATGCTGGCAGGGTGCTACCTACAGCTAGGGACACACCTGCATGGGACACCTGCACTGCATGCTGCAGTCTTCCGCTATTGCCATATACAGGTGGGATCGTACTGCACCCATTCCCCACAGGAGGGATATTGCCAGTGAGGTGCCTGTGGGTGGTGTTTGTGTGGCTTGGTGCATGTGTTGCTATGGGCACTACTTGCATCTCACACACAGATATGCATGGGGCATTACAGTTATGCTGGCATGTGCAGGTACATCAGCTGATTCCCAATACATCAGTCCTACCTCCTTTGTGATCTGCAGGTGTTCAGGCAGACATCACTGGTATCCCCTACTACAGGTCCTACAACTGTGATGCATACCTATATGTACAAATCCAAGGGTGTCACCATTTCACAGTTGTTGTTGTGTCTTTCGGCTTATCCCGGTTAGGGGTCGCCACAGTGGAACTCCGGTCCGCTAATGTTTGGTAGTGGATTTTTATATGCCAAGTTACCAGCCCTGATGCACAGCCTTCAATGAAGGCACGCCCGTTCACGCATGCCTCCACACAGAAGACGGTCTAGCTGACAATCGAACGTGACATTGTCTTGCTGTGAACACAATATATACTGTATGTCTGGGGTACTTTCCCCTGTGTACTGCTTGTATATCTAGCCCAACAGCCATGCCATGTCAGTCTTTCAGATGGTGACACATATTACCACCATTCATTTACAATGGCTTACTGCTAGCATGTGTTATACTGGTGGGGATTGTCTTTGGCACTGTAATCATGAGGGCTTGTCCCTGTTATCAGCAGTAGTAGGCAGTGGCCACCAGATCTTACCTCAACATGCATACATACTGACCACTCTCACACATTATGAAACACACACCATCCTAACACACACTGACCTGCATATTGTGCAAATGCTACAACCTATCTTGCTACCTTGGCCACCTGTGGCCATCTGTGCTCCACTCGTATTTACCTACTCATACATGTTACTACATTTCTACACAGGATTGGCGGGGGGCACACCTGAGTGTCACTACATTTCTACACTGGATTGGGGGAAGGGGCAGACCTGTCTGTTTCCACAAGTCTACATAGGCGTGGGGTGGCCACACCTGACTGTTACTACATTTCTACACAGGATTGGGGGGCACACTTGACTGTTACTACATTTCTACACAGGATTGGGGGGCACACTTGACTGTTACTACATTTCTACACAGGATTGGGGGGGCACACCTGACTGTTTCTACATGTCTACATGGGAGTGGGGGGGGCACACCTGACTGTTCCTACATTTCTACATAGGGTTGTGGGGGACACATCTTTCTGTTTTTACATTTCTACACAGGATTTGGGGGCACACCTGACTGTTACTACATTTCTACACAAGATTGGAGGGGCACAGCTGACTGTTTCTACATGTCTACATGGGAGTGGGGGGCACACCTGACTGTTACTACATTTCTACATAGGGTTGTGGTGGGACACACCTGGCTGTTTTTACATTTCTACACAGGAATGGGGGGGGGCACACCTGACTGTTACTACATTTCTACACAGGATTGGGGAGGCACACCTGACTGTTTCTACATTTCTACACATAATTGGGGGGGGGGACCTTACTGTTTCTACATATCTTCATAGGATGGGGGGCACGCCTGGCACTTGCACACATGTGCTATGACTGTGTTGATATGTTGGGTACTCCTTTTCATTCTGTATTCTAACCTATCATACTAACTAAAGGCATGTCAGTGTACTGCAGGCCTTAGCTTTGGTTGCCCTACATATTAGTGTCTGACTTCCTACCCTTCAGAACTAACATCCCACTGACTGACCTGCTGTAGTCTGTCTGTGCAGACCTGGGGGGAGGTTACCCATAGGCATCATTCAGAGGCCATACCACAGGCTCTGTTTGGGTTTGTCTATACCTGTCCTGCTGCCTGAGACTGTTGTTGGGTATGTGAACCTCCCTGACTGGCATGTGTGAGTCATATGGGCACACATGTCACCCAGCACTTTTCTTGTAGTGGGTTTTGTCACCCTGTATATCACTGGCTACTATGGTGACTCCAGTATGTGTTACAGATGTCATGGTGCCACTATGGGTGTCTACTATCTGGTGCCATACCATTTAGTCACCTAATTCCCTTGCATGCTCACATCCATATCATAGATAGAGGTAATGACACATTCTACTTCATTTGGCAATTGGTAGGTTGATTGACTTACCTTGTGGGTGAGTCCGGATTGAGAATGGTGCTGGAGGGCTGCCTATGTTGGATGCACATAGTACACTCCCTATACATGGTTGAGCACAGGTAATGTCATGTTTGGTATCCCTTTTACTGTATGTGCAAGTCAGAGAGAGTTTTCTGGCTCCCTACTGTGTCAGTGTATGTGCTATGCGTTGTTCCTTTGCCACGGCCAGGGCATACTGTGCATGCCTCCATCTGCCTACTGGGGCAGACTCAGGTTGATCCTCCTCCGAGTCACTCTGTGCCTGTGCAGGCCTTGGCATTGGTGGGGGACTGTGTGGCCCTACCCCATGCAGTTCCTGTTGCAGCTCTTTCCACAGGATCATATTGTGTAGCACGGCACATACCATAGCAATTTGAGTACATGTAGTTGGTGAGTACTGCAAGGTTCCACCGGATGTGTCCAGACACCGGAACCATGACTTGAGCATCCCAAACTCACACTCTATTATAAGTCTGGCCTGTGCGTGTGCCTCATTATGTCATTTTTGTTCAGGTGTGTGTGCATTTCTGATGGGTGTCATCAGTCATGGCTCCAGTGTGTAACCAGCATCCCCCACTAGGTGACTGTAGGGGATGTCCCCACTGGCAAATCTCTGGTACAGCTGCGTCAGATGCCAGATGTGGGAAATGGGATAGCTTCCAGGGCAGTCAGCACACACATTCATTTTAATGCCCTGGATATTGCACATGACCTAGCAGTTTATGGAGAGGAGGCCCCTGTGGTTGATGTAGATCCTACCCTGATCACCAGGTAGTGCTTTGATGCGTATGCGCGTGCAGTCTATAGCACCCACTACCTCAGGGTATTCTGCAATTTGGTGGAAGAGACGCATATTGCTGGCCAACATCTCATGGATGTTGAGGAAATATATGTGCTCAATGGCATGTGCTAACAGGGCATCCAGGAACTGGTGGGATACTCTGGATGCTGATGCCTGTGAGATCCTCATGATATCCCCAGTTTAGCTTTGGGTGGTACCTTTGGCTAGTATTCCTAGGCCTACACATACCTTGATATCCACTGGAATGGGTTCCCCTCGGTCAGTTCGGTGGGTCTGGCGTGGCCGGCACAGCTCAACAATTTGCTGTAGGAGGTCCCTGTCCACTCTATAGCACTCCACTATCTCCAGCTCATGTAGCCCCTGGTAGGTTACCCTGGGTCTGTACACTCTTCTCAGTCTCCTCACTGTGGGTTAATCGGCAGCATTCACATCCTCACCACCCTCAGCCTCTTGCACATGTTGTTCTATGTTACCTGCTGCAGCCCCTCTCATTTTGTAGGTTTGTTTGTGAACAGTTCCCTGCTTGTATACACCGGTAGTGTAGAGTGTGGGAAAAACCAGAGGGGAAGGTATTGGCTTAGTTTATAGTAGTGTTCTGGGCTGGGCTGGTCTGCTGCCTGTGTAATTGGCTGATTCTGATACATTTCACCTGCCAGCTATGCTAGTTCTCCTTGATCACCTTCCTACTGCTGTTTTCCCTTCACATTGCCTTCCTGTTTAAGCCTGGGGGCATGCAAGCACAGTGCTCAAATGTGCACAGTGCTGCTATTTCCTGATTTAACCTTTTTTTTCTTCCTTTAAAACCTGGTGTGCAGCGTGCACACCCACTTAGGCAAAGTAAAAAGCACTAGGCAGGTTTAGACACCCCCCCCCCAGCTTAGCTGTTCTAAGCTAGGAGCAAACCCGAGCCACCGGGCTCCAATCCGCTTACAGTATGCCTGAACCCCCCCCCCCCATGATGTCAGCTAACTCCTAGGCTTGCACCAAGCTATTCTTACTCTTACACTGTTGGGACCTGACTAGCATGCTGGGGAAAACTGGGATTCCCCATCATTCCCCTCATTTCATTAGGATTGCCTGCTAATGAATAGTTACATGTCTCACACTGAGCCTCCCCCCTTAGCAACCATTATTCAATGGCCATGTTATCTTCTGCCTGCCATTGACTTTCATGGCAGAATAGTGATTTTAGTTAGAATGCTTATTTTAAGTTTATTTTATTATTTTCCCCCCGATCCCGTTTGCGCTCTGCTACCCTATGCTTAAGCAGCCGAGATTGGCAAAAAAATGAATTAAAGTTACTTTTTTTATTTTTAGGCTGTTTGCAATGCCAATGGGCTTATATGTGGCCATTGGTATGCATCCTGACTGATATGCAACCTTTATTTGGAGCTGTCACGGCTCCGTTTTGGATTTTGCAGAAATGTACTAACCGAGTACATTTCTGCAGATTGCACTAATCCTGCATGGCCAGTTTCAATCTTCCTGGATTGCAAATTCACCTAATTTGCATGGATTTCTCCTGCAAATGGGGTGATTTGCATACAGGGGCTTAGTCCATGCAGGACTAGTGCAGGAGCGCTCGTGCATGTCCTGCAGGCTGTTCCTGGATCGCACGGCAGACATATTGCCTGCTAGAGCTCCTGCACTAATCCTGCATGCCGTGCAAGGCATGCAGAATCCGGGGGATTGTTGTTTTTTTCTTTATTATTGTACTCTCAAACAGTTCATCAAAATGTGTATGTATGTATGTGTGTATGTATGTATGTATGAATGTTAATTTCTGTCTATATATCTTGTGGAGCTTTTCTCCTCGAACCTCTGCTGAAAACATTTTTTTCCCACCCAGATGGACTTTCTCAATCAACAAAAGCAATAAATAAAATAAAATAAAATTGAGAAATCACAAGTAGTTTGGATTTTGATTTTTGTAGGATATTATGAATTTCTTTTGCTGATGATTGCTAAATTAAATATATATTTTTTCTAAACTGGTGACTACTTTCAGTTTGTGGTCACACTGTTATCACTTTTGGTTCACAGTGGTGCGCTGTTGTTTTTGTTAATGTTTTGGATGGCAGTATTTGCATGGGTAAAATATTTTTGTTTAGAATGAAGGAGAGGAAGTTAGTGAATAGTATAGTTCTGTTTGAAAAGTAACTCTGGATATGAATTTAAGAATTTATATATTTATGGATTTAAGAATGAGCACTGCAATGATCCTCAGAGAAGCTGCATCATACATTGCTAACACATACTCACCTACACACACACACACACACACACACACACACACACACACACACTTGTTCTTTGGAAAAGGAGTGAAATTTGGTGCATTGTTTTAATTCTTCTATGTGTAAAACAAGCTTTTTTTGTAAATTATTTATGTGAAAAACATAGTATGAAACTAAGACAGGGTATGTAATGCAGTTTACAAAGGAATCAAAGACTTATTCCTGAAACTATTTGGAGGGTAATAGAGAGAGGACAAAATGCTGATAGTGCTAGGAGTAGATCACAGAAATAGACTATGATATGCACATAGGAGTCATGTATGAGGTATGCAATGGTAATGTGTTAAAGTTTTGTGTGTGTGTGTGTGTGTGTGTGTGTGTGTGTGTGTGTGTGTGTGTGTGTGTGTGTGTGTGTGTGTGTGTGTATGAAAACTCAGTCAGGGACATTCTTAAATATTCTGGACAGTTGAGAGTTATGAACAGTGCAACTAACATCATATATTGGTAACAAAACCAGCAGTACCAGTAAAGCCACTCTTAGGACAAAGTGATTAGATTTGGTTTGTTCTTATAGCAAAATCTAGGTACATCGCCTAAGATTCTCCGTATGCTCTCATCTGCTATTAACATTTGCCAGTTCTTGCTTATTACATTACAAATGGAACCAATGTTGCTGCTATAAGTTAATGTGCATCTCATATTGGGGTATGATTCATCTCTTTGTTTATTCCCATTCTGGGTCCCCTATGGAAGTACAGTTTGCCCCTGGTGCTTTGTAGCTGTAGGGCTTGAGATGCTATCATATTAATTTCACCATCTTTATAGCTTCTTCCTGCCAACTCTTTCTTTGATTCAAGTGCATCCCTTTCATAGATGTCATCTTTGGTATTTAGTCTGGATTGCCGTAGGAATTTGTTCTTAATGACCTGCTGAAATATGTGCTTAGGATGCATACTAGTTTGATGCAAAGAGTTGTTCCTCCAGCATTCCTTCCTATAAGTACAGGTCTCTATGTTTCCATCAGTGTCCTTCAATATAGTTACATCTAGGAAATCAATCCTAGATTCAGATGTTCGGACATCAAAATCCAGTGGTGTTTTTTAGGTAGTCTATGAACATATTGAGTTGTACTTTGTCACTCCCCCAAAGGAAAAAAATATCATCAACAAATCTCTTATAGTACAGTAAATGTCTCCTCCATTGATTGGTATCTTTAAATATAAAATCCATCGCCCATTGTGGCATAACAAGATTGGAATATGAATTGGCACAGGAGGTCCCCATCGCTACTCCCCATTTCTGTACATAATGTTGATCTTCATACATCAAAACATTGTTTTCTAGGATGATTTCCAGTAGGGAGGCTATCTGCTCTATATCATTGTTGCTATATTCACTGTTGTCACTTAATATTTTCGCTCACCTTCAATCAGATTATGAAAGCCCCCACATTTATTGTTGCTTCTCAACTCAAATACTTCCTTCTCACAGGTCCTCACAAAGGTATCTACTAAAGGATGCAGAGTTGGCACCATCAAGCTAGGCTTCTTAAACAAAGGCAAATTACCATTATTGCCTTCTAATAAAGTATGGGAAAATATTTGTTTCAGGGTAATGCCTCTTGCAAAGTACTTGAGGTCAAAGACAAATTCATTAATCCTGGATGCTGTTGCCGGTATAAAGGAGAGTCCTTTATTAAGTAACTGAACTTCCATAGCAGTTAATGTATATGAGGATATATTCACTACCAAATTAGAAGCTATATGGGTTACATTGATGTCTTTCTTTTCTTACTGTCCCTGCTTATCAAACGGTCCCTTCTGTGGAGCCCTTTCTGCTTCAAAAAAATGGGAAAATTTGAAAGAGCAGGTATTGACTTGTCTATAGGGCATGCACCTCCTGGCCAATCACTTGTCTCCATAGATGGTTCAGTTTTTTTATTGTTGGTCTGAACTACATTATTCACATGAGTTGAATGCTGTATATCCTGCAGTCATGTATTAATTACACTATCTGAGTTGTGTGCTGTCCCATTCAGCTTATGTTCCTCTATAGATACAATATCTTTATTTTGTGCTGTCGCATTCACTGGTCTCCCATTCATATTGTTAAAGGTATTCCTGTCTAATGCACCACCTACATCTGGTTCTGGACGGTTACGCCCCCTCTCTTCAGTAGGCTCCACGTTCGTGGTAGTAACAGTAACATGCTGCTGTTCATGATTTTTATAAAAGTCACTTTTGCCTTCTCTAGGCCATTCAAAAATGTGCCTTCTTTAAAAATCATCATAGTCATGCTTAAGTTTCTTAGTTTTCAAGGCTTTAAGCTTCTCATCATACGAGACTAGCACTAACTGCAAATCCATAACTTTTAATAAAATGGAATCCGGAATATCCATTTGTTTCAGTTCAGCTTGTTTTAATTCTAAAAAAAGATTCAATTCCTTTCTCCAGTGGCAGGAAATAGTCAAGTGAAAGTCTAATGTAACTAAAGCTCGCATTCATGTTAATTTCCTGCCATTTAGCCAGAAGATCTGGATATAAGTTCACATAGGAAGGCATACACTTCGCTCACATGCCTCTCTGTACCAGGCCATGGTATAGGCACGCTTCTAAATGAAAGCATTGCAATTGCAACTGCTTGAGTTTAAATGTCGCTGTTTCCACTTGCTTGTATAAGGAGAGGTACTTCTCATACAGGTCATCCCTTTCCTCTTCATTATCCAGTGCATTCACAAAATTAAAATGCAATAGCGGATTACCTTCTTTGTTGTTGGTTAGCATTTCTCTAACAGGATAACCACCATTATTGATCCTTTGTTTGCCTTGCTTCTCCTTCTGCGGACAGTAGCTTAGTTCCAACTTATCATCAGCCATGACTGGTTTTCCGGGAACAACAAAGTAAAAATGGCAACAAAACTGGCAGTACCAGTAAAATCACTCTTAGGACAAAGTGATTAGATAAGAAAACAAACCAAAGACGTGATATCACGGCTGGAGTAAGTCTTTAATATCAAGAGGTTAAAAACAAGATAAAATAATAAAATGAGCACTTTCAGCATAAAGCCTTCTTCAGACTTCTTCAACTGGGCAGTTTTGCTATAAGAACAAACCAAATCTTAAACAATTACTTTGTAAGGATTCATCTCCTATGAAAAATATCCCTGTGATCAATAAAACAGGTACATTCAGGTGTGGACGCTGCAGCATATGCAGCTATTTACTATCGGATGGATATTATGAACATTCTGTGACAGGCAGGCATTATACAACTAGAGCCTATGTTGACTGTCAGACTAAGAACATAGTCTATGTGGGAAAATGTACAGTATGTGCAAGTTTTTATGTGGGTAAAACCAAATGCCCATTTAAAAAACAAATTCAAGCACACTTGAGAGATATTAGAAACAAAGTATCCACCAATGCCTTACGTAAGCATAGAATTTCAAATCTTGGACATGACTTTCGATTTATGGCATTGCAACGGGTATACAGTAATCCTAGAGGAGGAAATATTAAGGAATTTACTGAGCTTGAAGAGAGTAAATGGATAGCCAATTTAAGGGCTGATAAACATCCAGGATTGAATGAGTTACTTCCCCTTAAGCCTATGTTAAGGAGACTTCACCTGAGGAGATGACTATGACTGGTTAATGCCCCCATTTATGCTGCACTCACTGATTGAGACTAGATTTGAAGAAGGCTTTATGCTGAAAGCGCTCATCTCATTTTATTATTTTATCTTGTTTTTAACCTCTTGATATTAAAGACTTAAACTCCAACCGTGATATCACTTCTTTGGTTTGTTTTCTTAACATCATATATTGGTTTAGATGCCTGAAAGCAATAAATAAATGGGTAACTATTTCCACAGAAACAAAACACACTGTTAATACCATTTTAAAAATTAATTGAAAGAAGCATGAGGCGGCCAGCTGTACGGCACAAAATATAACCTATTTCACCATTGTGCAAACTTAACTGTAACTCCTTGAAAAGTAGTACCATATAAACAGTAAAACACACAGTGCAATAGAGATTAGAACACAAAACTGAATGTGAATGCATTTGCAGTATTTTAATACTGTCACAGTTGAAGCCCAGGGAAAACAATCATAAGAGCAAGTCTCTGAAAAAAAGCCTTCCATGCTTCAATATTTCCAGCTCTATTCTAGCAATGTTAACCAAACATGAGATCATGCTAGGGGGTGGAATTTCAGAAAAATAGGTTTCAGCATGTCAGCAAAAGCTCTGTCTTGACAGTTTCAGTTAAGAAATAAATAATTCCACCAAAGAAAACACATAACAGTTGTCAATATGTTAAGTGATACTGCTATTGAAACACGTGCAAAACAAAAACAGAACACTTAAAAACTGTAACAAATCAATTTAAGCAAACAAAAAAAGAATATAGCCCATTCCAAAGCCTGGCAGCTACCCACTACCATTCCTGGGAGTGGAACTACATTTTCCTTGAAAGTAAAGTTTTCTAAATTAAATCCACTTGAAAGGTGTGATTGTGGTAGACAAATTGTCAAAAAAGGATTTCCATCTAAATGTCTCTTTATCTTAAATTAGCCAATGATTCTGAAAGCTGTGAGATTTTGATGAAGCAACCAGGTTAAAGAGACACAAATGTTACATTCATGTTTAGATGACAGAAAAAAGAAAAAAGAAAAAAAAAAGAAGCACTGTGAATATTAGCATAATAATGAAGAAAAGGCCCATCAAAAACATTCAGATCCTGGTCATTTTAAAGCCAATAAAAAAAAGGTAACAAAATCTTACTCAAATTGGTGTTGCTTGTAATAAAAATCAAAGAATGTTTACCATTGCAGTTCCCTGCTAATGAACCTCTTGCCATAATTTTACATGTGAAGGAAGCCTCTACACCACATCGAGATATAGACAAGTCTAACTGACAGTTGAAGCAGACTCTTCCTCACATTTGAAAACAGACTAACTTTAATCAAAATGATACTGTTGCCTGAAACCCTATTCATTAGCCAAGCATTAATAATTCCCCCACCTGCCAAAATTAAACAGAAAATTAATAACTTATTACTCAACTTGCTTTGGTATCCCCCCCAAAAAAAATTCTCTTCTCTGGCACACCACAAGCTGGGATGAAGGAGGTATAGGGTTTCCAAATACTGATTTTAATTTAAACTTCACAAAGTGTTGCTTTGGAATAATACTTCTTATACATCATATTGGAAATCAATACATGAAACCTTACTTCTTAATAGTAATAGAACATTGCTTTGAACCATATACTCTAATACATACAACAACTTTATATGGATTTTAAAAATATACATTGAAAGTGAAAGGTCAAAATTTGTACTTACACCTCTTACAAACCAAATTTTTATTTATTTAATATTTGTTTACCAGGAAAGTCCAAATTGGAACAAAGCCAATTTTCAGCAGAGGCCTGGGGAGAAACACTCCAGACGTATGTCTTTGTAATGTAGGAGGAAACCAGAGTACTCAGAGAAAACCCACACAAACACAGAGAGGACATGCAGACTCCATACAGAAGGTACTCCAGCCAAGAATCGAACTGGAGAGCCTCTTGTTATGAGGTGACAATGCTACCATTGCACCACTGCGCCATCCAAGTTTTGCTGTTGTTTAAAAAGCTTATGTTTTCTAATCAATTAATTAAGAATTTATTAATAATTATGTTTCCTATTGCCTAACAAATTAATGTTTGATACCTTTTGATACTCAGAAAATGTTAGAATTTAAGAAGGGTGACCTAATATATTGGAATCAATTTCTCTCATCAAATAAAATAAGTTCTGCAGACTATTTGATCAGCAGATATAGTTTGCAAAATTGCAATTGGCTAGACATTCAAACTTGTAAGGATTTTATACATACTAAGCTCTTACCCTCATTAGAGGCATACAGTAAGAGCAACTTAATAATCTTGAATTTTTATCTCAGCAATTATTAATAGCTCACCCAAGAACACTTCGTACATAGGTTCATAGGTTCATAGGTAGATACTAGGCTATCTGCCCTAGGGCATTTATAAGCCTAGCCAGAGTGT
Source organism: Protopterus annectens (assembly GCF_019279795.1). Classification (NCBI taxonomy): domain Eukaryota; kingdom Metazoa; phylum Chordata; order Ceratodontiformes; family Protopteridae; genus Protopterus; species Protopterus annectens. Next base: position 1,911,811,987 of record NC_056737.1, read on the forward strand.
ATTTGGCTTCCGCCTCCCTATTAGATTAGCCTACTGTGCCTCTGTAAAGTAGGTCACAGAAGGTACCCTTTTAAGATTAGTTTACTGTGCCTCTGTCTAGCAGGGACACAGAAGAGATCCCAGGGGTGAATTGCGATTTCCCATCCACGCGTCCAGATTTCGCTTGAAGAGGGTCAGCGAGGGACTATGTCTAACATGAATTGGGATTCTATTCCAGAGAGAGGGGAGCCTCTGGGAAATGAATCTGTCCCTCCAGCATGTCCTATTTATTTTTGTGCTGAGGTTTAGGTCCCTGGAGCATGTAGCTCTAAGGGACTTGGATTTTTTGAGGTGGAGCATGTCCATTAATTCTGGGTTTGACATGGCTTTGTACGTCAGGAATAGATCGCCTCTGAGTAGGCGGTAAGAAACTGAGTAGAACTGGAGTTTCTTTAGTCGAGCTGCATAGGACATCTGTTTGTAGCCCATGATCCTCTTGGTGAGGTACTTTTGGGGTCTCTCCAGTTGCTGCAGGTGTCAGGTAAGGTACATCCCAAAAGGGGCATTGTATTCAATTATGGGCCTGATGAGTGATGAGTAGAGGGGCACAATGACCTCTCTTGATCTAGATGTGAACCCTTTCGTGATAAGGTGGGCTATATAGAAGGTCTTTCTAACCACTTTGGCAATGTGATTATCAAAGGAGAGATTACTATCTACGTTGGTCCCCAAATTTCTAATTACTTCTTCCGTACTTAATGGATTACCACCTATGTGGTAATTTGTGGGCACCTTGTTTTTCCCAAAGGGGATGACTATGCACTTTTTAGCATTTAGCTTGAGGCCGTGGCTCTGGCACCAAGCATCCATCTCTGTGAGACCCTTTTGGAAGATGCTTGTGTCAGCTGGAGATTCGATTATGGCCCCCAGTTTGCAGTCATCTGTGAACTTTGTCAGCCATAATCCCCCCGTGTTAGCCTGAACCTCAGAGAAGTATATACTGAACAAGAGAGGTCCCAGAACTGAGCCCTGTGGGACGCCACTTGTAACTGGTTTGGATTCGGACATGGCACCTACGATTCTGACCATGTGGGTTCTATCTCTGAGCCAGTTTGCAACCCATCTTGTGATATAGGGGTTGACATTTAAGCTGGTAAGCTTATTTATGATGCCCGAGTGGATATTGTGTCGAAGGCTTTTGCGAGGTCCAGGTAGGCTGTGTGGACTACCTTGCCCTCATCTATGGCATTGGTAACTGTTTCAAAGAAATCAACTAGGTTTAAGAGGCAAGATCTGCCCTTAACAAAGCCGAATTGGGTAGGGTCCAGTGTCTGGAGGCTCCCAATGTCTTTGTTTATGAGTTCCATGACAATACGCTCCATAGCTTTACAGACCAGACTAGTCAGGCTTATGGGGCAATAGTTTCTGGGGTCCGTTGTGGCACCACCTTTGTGGAGAGGGACCACTGTAGCTGTACGCCATTCTTTGGGTACATATCCTGTAGTAAGGCTAAGTTTGAACAGTGACTTAATGTGAGGGTTCAGTTCTTCTTGGAGCTCGTGTAAGACACAACCTGGAACACCGTCCGGTCCCATAGATGCTGTGTTTTTTGCTTTGGAGAGGGCAGCTTTCACCTGTGCATCTGTGATGTCAGGGAGGTTACATTCAGTTGGGATAGGCATTTGCTCCTTTGGGTGGGAAGGGGGGGAGAAGTTTGCTCTGAATCTGTCTGCCAGGATGTTGGCTATGTCTGTAGGTTCGGTATATTTTGTACCATTATGCAACAATTCAGAGCATATCTGGGAGTTTCTGCCCATGTTCCTGACATAACTAAAGAAGGCCTTGTGATTATCTTTAGTGTCTAGGGCAATTTTTCTTTTGAAGCTGGCCTTTGATGATTTTATGAGGGATCGAAGTTTCTTGCTAATACTGATCAGAGATGCCTTCCCTTTTTGGGATTTTGCTCTGTCATGTAGTAGCTTCCTCCTTCTGTTTTATAGCTTATTTTTGGCCGGGGTCCACCAGACCAGTCTCCTGTTTTTGGAGGAGTGAGTCTTGGTTTTATTTGGGATAGCACAATCCATGCATTCCTGCAGATGCTCATAGAATGCATTTGTAAAAGATTCTGCGGATTGGGCTGTATTATCCTCTGGCCCAGGGGCTTTGAAGGATTCCACCTCAGTCTTGAGAAGTGCAAAGTTGGCTTTTGAGAAATTCTTTGCAGTGATTTCCTTGGCTGGCGGTGGGGACAGGATATGGATGTCCAGGGAAATTTGTTATGATCTTACCAATGAGGGGTTTACCTCTGGTGTGGAACATAGAGTACCCATGTTGGTGATGACCAGGTCCAATATGTTGTTCCCTCTTGTGGGAGTGGTGACCAGTTGTTCCATTGCATTAGAGTTTATAAATTCAAGGAACCATTGGGCGAGGGTGTTTGGGCTTGAGTAGTTTTCCCAATCAATGCTTGGGTAGTTGAAGTCACCCAATAACATAGTGTTTGGAGAGACCTTCATATTCTCCAGTGTTCTCAGGAATGCCAAGTGGGGTTCCTGTAATAGGGAGGGTGTTCTGTAGCAGGCTACAAACTGAAAGGCAGTTTTGCCTGCTGTTAGTTGCACATGGATGGTTTCAGATGCTTCGTGCAGTGTCACTAACCTGGAGGTGTAGGTATTTTTGATGAATATAGATACTCCCCCTCCTTTTGTGCTTCTGTCCGAGTTTTGGGGCCGAAACGCATGGTATGAGTTATAACCTGGTAGTGCTGGGGTGCTCTCAGGAGCCTTGAACCAGGTTTCTGTTACTGCACAGACATCGATTTTCTCCATACTGAGGAGAGCCTCGAGTGCGTGCATCTTGAGGTTTAGACTTCTGGCATTGAGTAGCATTACCTTTAGTTTTTTTATCCTTGGGTTGTCTATGGAGGTGGGTTTGTCCTTTGAGCCTTGCCTAAAAAAGGCGCTATGGGGGTGGCAATAGCCTTGGCCAGTATACAAAAGCCTAAGGGTGACAGGTGCAAGCCGTCCCTAGCGAAGCAACGTGGCTTGTCGAACATGTCATCCCAGGCTGACAGACACTGGATCCCCTTTGAATTACACCAATACTTTAGCCAATTGTTGAAACTGATCATTTTGTCTTTATACTGTGGCATCATTTTTGGTGAGGGCAAGATGCTACTCAAGGTCAGGGTCATACCAGCCTGGGCTACATGGTCAGAGAGCTCCTCTATGTCTCTTTTCATGTAGTCCAGGGAGGTACGTTTCAGGTCATTCACACCAGCATGGACAATGACAGAGTCATACTTGTACTTGCTTTGGAGTGACCTGAGTGCTTGCATTATGTGGCGGATCCTGGCACCCGACAGGCAGCTTACAGTGACCTTCTCCTTGTTCAGTTTGGTGAGCGGGACGTCAGTGTGTCGGACAATAGAGTCCCCTATAACAAGTGTATTTGGTGTGTTGTTTGGCCTTAAGGGCTGTGACTGTGAGGCACACTGATTTTGTGAGATATGTGATTCCTGGGTATTGTTGAGGGGTGGCTGTTGATTGGATATCTGCTTAGGAGGTCTTTGCTGTTTAGGCAGATTTCTATTTAGAGCCTCCGAGTATGTTTTTGTGTGTTTATGTGTTGGGTATGCAGATGCAATAGGTCTGTGTGAGACTGGATTTGTGGTATGGGTGGTTACCTTTTCCTCAAGACTGACTCTGCCAGTCTTGGGTTGAGAGAGCTCTGCCTCCACTTTGGCTGTGTAACTGCATCTCTCACATGTATTAGAGTTTGTTGGAAGGAGGAGAGGGTTGTCTGTGTACATAAGGCAATTGAAACATTGCCTCAAAATTCCCAGATTCACCAGCTGGACTGGAGAGTAACCTTGAAACTGACCCTTGGACATACCAGATTAGTATAGGGAATTGTTTTTTTACTGATCAAATTAGGGAAGGGAACTGATTTTTCACTTGATCAGGAAGGACCAGTTGGGAGCCTAATACTTATGACAAGTCAAGGAGGGTGTAGTGCTTTAGTTAGTTAGTGTTTCCTTATAAGAGCTGAGCAAGTGCAGGGCTTTAGAAAGAGAATAGAGTGATTACTTTGAGAGTACATATCTGTTATCTTCCCTGTTCTGGCATCTATACACATGGAACTTTTTACACAGATGTTTTTTCACTCCACATAGACTAGCAATAATATAAAAGAAAGATTAAATGAAATGCTGGAGATGTGGACACCCTGATGCTGACTGGATACATATGGTTGTTAACTGCAAAATAATTTCTCCATTTTGGTTAGACTTTAGATATCTTTGTAAAGCTCTATGGAATGACAATTGTATAACTTCTGACTCTCTTATCATTTTCAATGTTCCTGAAGTCATTCCTAAAAATCAAACATTTTTACTATGGTCTATCCTCTCTATATTAAGGAAAGTTGTTACTAAAAATTGGAAATCCCAATCTACTCCTGTCTTTAAAGTAGAGTTTATTCATCTTGTGAAATACATTTGTAAGAACAAATTTGCTACTGTAAAAGCAATGACTAACAACATAACTCATCATTTAATTGCTTGGACAAAATTGTCTAATCTTTTAGAGAAATATTAAATGTTCTCTTATGTATATTGCTTTTTTAATTGTTATAGACATTGTATATAGTGCATTTGTTTTTTCTTGTTACTATACTAAGAAAATGTTAAAAAAAACAAATAGAAAGTCCAATAAGAGGCCCCTTGTCAGAAAAACAGCAGCTCCACTAAAAGAACCTTAACGCAATTTATTGAGAGATAAAACAAGCGTTTTCGCCACAATTATATGTAGCTTCATCAGAGGTAGGATAGTGTACAGATAGAAAACACTACATAAATATCCTGAAAACCAGGAAATGACATTGTTCAATTTCCTAAGGTTCAATTTTGTTACATACTGTGTTCAAAAGTACTAGCGCCTCTGCGCTCACATTCTGTAACAAATTTTAAACGTAGTACAGAGAACCAGCTCACATAAAAGGATTGAACATAAAAAATTAAGCTTAAAAAATGTATTATTAAAAAGTATTATTAAAAAATGTTATTAAAAAACATTAACATTATTAACAATGTACATGTGAAGTATAACCTTGACGACAAAAATATTTCTACTTGAAAAATTTTATAATTAACAGTGTGTATTTCCAAAATTGCCTACCTAAGGGCATTAGGACATAAATTACATATGTTCAAATAAATACTACCTCACATCCACTAATGAGGTTCATATTATTTAACAATACTCAACTCTGATTTTGCAAACATGTGTTATTTTTACCAACTCGTTTTTACCCATAGGAGCCATCCTAAACATATACATGCATCAGAAAGTTGTAAATACCTGTACCAGATGATTTTATTTTATCTAAGGTAACTCCTTAGTTTTAATACAGGTGTGATGTTGCAGTTGTTATTAAGTCCTGGATGTCTAAACGCATCCAGTCGCAACTGCCATTCTAACTCTCGATTCTCCAGAATCAATGAGAATGGGCCACCTCTAATCTTCGATGGCACGTGGTCAATGGCCATGAAAGAAAAATCATGGCCTGGATTTAGTTCAACATGTTTTGCCAAGGCATTGTCATTCTTGCTATTCCTATCTACTCCTGTCTTTAAAGTAGAGTTTATTCATCTTGTGAAATACATTTGTAAGAACAAATCTGCTACTGTAAAAGCAATGACTAACAACATAACTCATCATTTAATTGCTTGGACAAAATTGTCTAATCTTTTAGAGAAATATTAAATGTTCTCTTATGTATATTGCTTTTTTAATTGTTATAGACATTGTATATAGTGCATTTGTTTTTTCTTGTTACTATACTGTTAAGTTATTGTGTTATAAAATGAAGAACAACATTTTGAAAAAAAAGATAGACTATTTTACTGTGGAATCTATAATGGACATTAGCACCAATGGGTTTAATCCCACCACTGTAATCCTGAATGTCACCTAAGTATTTGAGTGGCACAGGCTGTCATCCTTAGATTAGCTGCATATGGCTTGTTGAGTCACACCACTGGTGCCAAGCATGTTATAGTAAAGAAAAGTGAACACAAATCTGATTCCGTAACCAATTCACCAAATACAAACTGTTTCCAAGAGCATTAAGGGAATATGCATCATCTCCTGGCTATGGTCTTCAAACATCTGCACCCTGACTACCTTAATCTCATACAGAATCTTTAGTCTGTCACAAAAGGTTCCTTTCACACTAATCTCTGTGTGAATTCAGTCACACACACACACACACACACACACACACACACACACACACACACACACACACACACACACACACACACAATTATCAAGGAAGACTGGCAGAATTCACAAATTTCCCACCTCTTTCCTCCTGGCATAGTAATACTGACACCATTCTGGATATGGTTAGAAACCAGATACACTAGTTGGTTTAGCCAATTATAAAACCCAAACAGTATATACTAACATAAATAGTAATAGTATGATATTAATATTAATGTAATATAACATAAACAACTGCAGAATATGGTAAAAAAACACTCCTTATCATACACAGACCAAATAAATCTGCAGGACACCACTCTGTACTCTAACTTGGAAGCAAAAGCATGTAACTCACTCCTTATAATATTAAGGTCATCACCTATTCAAAACACCTTTAAAATATTCCTAATCTTTTGCTTTGCTCATGCTGCATGCCACACTAGATCATTCTATAATCCATTTTTCTGTTTCACCCGACCACCATCTTCTAATGATGGTTTTATCTCCTACCTCACTATTGTGTAGCCATTGTCTCCCTTAACATTGTTCAACTATAATCATTTTCATTTTTCTGACCTACTATCCCTGTCACTTACCTTACTACCATTTCTTATTTCACTGCCAAAAATCTTACTCACTTGCTATGCTACAAAAGTACATCCCCCATCCATTCAAAACCCAAAATTACACATCTTTCAAATATTCATTAGTGATATATAAATATCTCTTTCTCTATTAAGTTTATACACAAGCTTTTGTCTTCTCATGTACATACACATTCCTTTCATTAGTAACCCCTTCTTTACTCTCTGTAATCTTTATACACTTACAATCCTTTTCTCAACTAACCACTATCGCTTTTGAATTCATGTATTTTCCCTACTTATCATACCTTTGCTTCCACCTCTCTCTCTCTTCACCTCTTCTAACTAATTTAAATAAATTAAATTTAGTACCCTTACCAGCCAATCTATTTCTTTGGTTATTCTGTATCAGAAGCATAACAAACTCAGAAAGCACCCTGTACCAGTACCATGAACTAGTGAGAAAAAAAAGAACTTACATTTCCTAGATCCCAACCCCACCAAGCTCTTTCCTTAAAGAGCAAAAAAGCACTTTACTGTATCTGTATTAAGACAATCTAGTGATCAGATTATCACAGATCCATGTCCCCCAAGAGCAAAAAACAGATGTTCCTTTTATTGCCATCAACCAGGTGGCAAGACGCACAACACCCCCTCCCTCCTGCTCAGAAAATCAGGTCGCACTCCTGTGCCTTGCCCCAACCCTCCCCCTTTTAATAAAATAAGCAAATAAGATTTTCTTCTTATAAACTTTAGAAAACAATTTCTACAGTTTATACCCTGTCTGCATGGAGCTCTATGGTGCTTATGTTACTTAAAAAAGACAGAGTGACCGAGCTAGGAAAGATGTGCAGCAGGTAAAGGTGATAAAGGATAATGAGGGGAAACATACTCACAAGCGAGGAGAGTGTGTTGAGCAGATGGAAAGTGTACTTTGAGGGGTTGATGAATGAAGAGAATGAGAGGGAGAGAAGGTTGGATGATGTGCAGATAGTGAATCATGAAGTGCAGTGGATTAGCAAGAATAGCTAAGAAGAGGATGAAGAATGGAAAGGATGTTGGTCCAGATGGCATACCTGTGGAAGTATGGAGGTGCTTAGGTGAAATGGCAGTGGAGTTTTTAACTAGACTGTTTAATAAAATCTTGGAAAGTGAGAGGATGCCTGAGGAATGGAGAAAAAGTGTTTTGGTACCGATTTTTAAGAATAAGGGTGATGTGCAGAGCTGTAGTAACTACAGAGGGATTAAACTGATCAGTCACAGCATGAAGTTATAGGAAAGAGTAGTGGAAGCTAGGTTAAGAAGGGAGGTGATGATTAGTGATCAGCAGTATGGTTTCAGGCCAGGAAAGAGCACTACAGATGCAATGTTTGCTCTGAGAGTGTTGATAGAGAAGTACAAAGAAGGTCAGAAGGAGTTGTATTGTGTCTTTGTGGACTTAGAGAAAGCATATGACAGGGTGCCTAGAGAGGAGTTGTGGTATTGTATGAGGAAGTTGGGAGTGCCTGAGAAGTATGTAAGAGTGGTACAGGATATGTACAAGGGTAGTGTGACAGTGGTGAGGTCTGCGGTGGGATTGATGGATGCATTTAAGGTGGAGGTGGGATTACATCAAGGATCAGCTCTGAGCCCCTTCTTATTTGCAATGGTGATGGACAGGTTGACAGACAAGATCAGACAGGAGTCCCCGTGGACTATGATGTTTGCAGATGACATTGTGATCTGTAGTGAGAGTAGGGAACAGGTGGAGGAGACTCTGGAGAGATGGGGATATGCTCTAGAGAGAAGAGGAATGAAGGTCAGCAGGACTAAGACAGAATATATGTGTGTCAATGAGAGGGAGGATAGATGAATGGTGAGGATGCAAGGAATAGAGGTGGTGAAGGTGGATGAGTTTAAATACTTGGGATCAATAGTTCAGAGTAATGGTGAGTGTAGAAGAGTGGTGAAGAAGAGAGTACAGGCAGGATGGAGTGGGTGGAGAAGAGTGTCAAGAGTGATTTGTGACAGACGAGTACCAGTAAGAGTGAAAAGAAAGGTCTACAAGAGGGTAGTGAGACCAGCTATGTTATATGGGTTGAAGACAGTGGCAGTGACAAAAAGGCAGGGGTTAGAGCTGGATGTGGCAGAGGTAAAGATGCTAAGATTTGCACTGGGTATGACAAGGGTGGACAGGATCAGGAATAAGTATACTAGAGGGTCAGCCCGGGATGGAAGATTTAGAGACAAAGCCAGAGAGGCAAGATTACGTTGGTTTGGACATGAACTGAGGAGGGATACTGAGTATATTGGGAAAAAGATGCTAAGGATGAAGCTATCAGGTAACAGGAAAAGAGGAAGGCCTAAGATAAGGTTTATGGATGTGATGAGAGAGGACATGCAGGTGGTTGGTGTGACAGTGCAAGATGCAGAGGACAGGAAGAAATGGAAACAGATGATCTGCTGTGGCGGCCCCTAACGGGAACAGTCGAAAGAAGATGATGATGATACCCTGTCTGCATGGAGCTTTATGGTGCTTATGTTACTTAAAAAATTCTTATAAATTGTAGCAAATTGCTTACTGCAAATGTAGCAAACAGTTGCTACAGCATTTATACCCTGCCTGCACAGAGTACTGCAGTCCTCAGGTTTTAGTTAAAACATTTTTTTCAAACTTTTATACTGTAACAAACTGTTTGCTACAATGTAGCAGAGAGTTGCTACAGTTTAGACCACAGACAGAGCGCTACAGTTCTCAGATTTGACTGCAAGTGCAATTCCAGCTTTTAAAAGCTGGTATTGCTTAAAGAAAGAGAGATCAGAATAATCTGGTGATCGCGTCCCCAACACTTTGTGCCCAAGGTGGTTGTCCTTCTCGCCCCACCCTAGTTACACTACTGCTTTGTATTATATTGTTTTGTATTACACTTGTAAAAATAGCAACCTTTATAACTGTTTTATATCACATTGTCCTTGTAAAAATGACAGTCCATATCAGATGTTTGTTGTTTGCTGCATTCTGCTATTTTGCTTGCATGTAATGTGTTGGAGCTTTCTCCCCAGGCCTCTGCTGAAAATGGATTATTGCACAGTCAGACTTTCCCAGTAAGCCAATGAAAATAAATAAATAGATAATTTGTCAGGAGTAGGCTGAAGTCACATCTTGACAGCATACCTCTTAACCTCTAAGAGGAAGAAATCTGGACAAAGCCATAAATAATGGGGGGAGCAAAGGCATAAAAATAGGGACAGATTTAAAAAAAAATACTTCTATAAATGTAGAGACATGCTAGAATAACAGGTTTTGAATTATTATGTATTTTGTAATGAATATTAAGTCTGAAACTCTTATGTCTGTCATTAAGTGACTTCAAACCAAATAATTTGGCAGAAAACAACAATTTTTTGAGGAAAATACCAAAAATATGAGGCAACAATCTGGACATTCTGCAAAAATCTGGACAGCTGAGAGGTATGCTTGACAGCTTGCTATACTCAATAACCCCCGCCCAAGATAATAAATAACCATAATACATACATAAATAGTAGAGCTGCTGATTAATCACCATTAATGTATCTGATTAACGCGGAAAAATTATCAGTGATTAAAATTCTTAATGCAACACCTACGTGCGTTATTTAATTCATGAGTTGTTAAGTAAGCAGCACTGGGTCAGCTTCACTTGATTGCTTCCCTTGTTGTTTCCAGTCTTCCTTTCATGAGTGATAAATGGAAGTTGGTTCAAATGGAATGACACTTTTCAACAGTGGCAAGATCAGGTCTATATTACATGATCGAACAGTGAAATGTTTGAACACGTATTAATCGACCCCTAAATGTCGAACCGTCGGAATGTCAAACGGTTCAATGGAGATCTCCGTACAATGCAGATATGGAAGTTTTCCATTGTCTGCACTGTAGTGTGATCTTGGAGTTGGTATATTTAAGTAGCGGGGTGTGGGGGGGCACAGCCCTCCATGTGGGAGGTGCAGGGGAGCTTGACCCCATGCTTAGAGCCTTTTTATGGTTTGTTTGGGTGTTTTTATTTTTTTTTTTGCCATTCAACATTACGGAGTTTTGACATTTAGGGGTTGATTATTACGTGTTCGAACATTTCACTGTTCGATCACATAGTATAGACGCGCAAGATCATGGGGAATTTGTAAGAAAGTGACTACTTTTGAAGTTGGTTCAAAATGGAATCAAAGGTGGAAACTACGCTTTTGAATGGAAAATGTGTTTTTAAAACTAGTGATACCATGGTTTGCAAATATTGCAAGAAGGAGTTTAAATATCATAGGAATTTGTTGCTGAATTATCATCTGCGAACCAAGCATGCAGTTATCATTCATGATCAGCTGTTGAATCACCTTGTTGCCAGACTACATTAGTTGAACTTAAGGAAATGACGAAACCAATGAATCAAGGGAAATACAAAAACATTGCTAACACCATTGCATGATGGATTGCTAAGAATAGGCGATCGATTAACATTTTCACTGAGTGGGAAAAACTGTCTCTGGTACAAAAGGTTCTCTGTCTCTACGCTATAGAATTACTGGGTGGAGAGCAGTATGTTTTCTGCTCAGAGATACTTCCAAACCCTCTACCACTTTGAAGTTGAAATGGTAGTATCTGATGATGACCCTGCTAGCATCATACGTTTCAAAGATGTATTTTTGATGGATCTAGAACAATGCAAACTGAACCTCAACCTTTCGTGGTTAGAAATTGTGACTGCACTGGACTCACGTTTCAAAAATCTTAAATGCTTGCAAAAGGACAAAAGACAAAAGGTTTGGCAAGAGCTAGAAGTTCTTGTGGAAAATTGTGATTAACATGATTATTATTAAACAGAAGAAGAGCCACCCAGAAAGAGAATGCAAATGCAGGAACTTTCATCAGACTCTGAAGATGAGCCACTGATGCCTTTCCCATCCTCTGAGAAAGCAGTTGTTGAGTGATACAGACTTGAAAAACAAATTGACGTAGACTCCAATCCATTGCACTGGTGGAAGCTACATGAGGACAACTACCCTGTCCTGACTAAGTTAGCCAGAAAATATTTAGCACCCCCAGCCAAAACTGCTCCTTGTGAATGCTTGTTTTCGGTGTCTGGATATGTTGCCAATAAAAAAAGAGCATCCCTTCAACCAACCAATGTAAGTAAACTGATCTGCTTAAGCAATTGGCTGAAAAAATAAAATAAGTCACAACATCAATGTCTTTTTTTTTTGTCTTGTTTTTTTATTCAGTCTCAGTTTATATCAAAGTGCTAGACTAATATACTTGAAGGAAAAAATGTTGATTTTGATTAAAAGTTTTAATTGAGCAATTAATTATGATTACATTTTTTAATCGAACAGCAGCCCTAATAAATACTCAATGCCAGCCACAAGAGCTTACAACTGAATAAATATTTAAATGCTAAGGAAAACAATGCTTGTACAGATTAAATAAACAGAAATCAAAACACTGTATATAATATAGAAGAATAACTGAATTATCTAGACATGTATAGTTAAAGAAAAACACTATTTAAGCTAGATAAATAAATCTTACTGCCTTTAAATTAAAGAGTACAAAACCCTCAATATTATAAGTTCCTAAAATATACATAGGGCCGAAACTGCAGATAATACACTTACAGGCAAACGGCCCCCTCAGTATATTCAGTTAAACTAAGACTTGGGCATAGTTCCAAATATATATATATATATATATATATATATATATATATATATATATATATATATATATGTTTGCGCATCCCTCCTGTTACATAGAGAGTATGATCCTCAGCATATGGAATTTCCTTTGCCACATAAAACCAGTATAATTACATTATATCAGATTGCATTAGTCCCCCCAACACACAGGAACAATGTACTAGTTACGAGTACAAGGTACAACTGTTAACTGTTTGCATACTAATAATGACTGCTCCCTTTTACAATTCTGGGGGCTTCTTCTTTGAAGTACACTTTAATTGCACTTTATGAACTTTGGCTTTTCTGTCTCTCATCTTTGTGCGACTTTCTTATATGCAGCATCCTTTCTGTGAAAGTATAGAATATTACATTTTACATTTCAAATACATTTTTCTCATTCTATAGCCTTTACATTTAAAAGAGAAATGGTCACACATTCCCATGGCACAGGAAATGCACCTTAAAAATTAAATCAGAGTTCAAATATAGTTTGTGAATGTACAAATAATCAGAAAAAATGTGTATCTTAAAAATCATTTTTGATAGCCTGACACCACAGAAATACCTAAGTACTTGAATGAGAATGTGACCTCTAAATGGCTACCAGTTGTTTGAATGCTAGTAATATGAAGTAAAATAACTGATAGCAAGATGGATTGACAGGCTAGATATCCAAATAGTGAGGAAACCACTTTGTATGAACACAATAGTGTTTGTAAAGTTGAAAAGAACCTATACAAATCACACAGACAGATAGAAGGCGAATATGCAAGGGACAGAAAATAAAGAGAGTGTGTTCAGGTTCCAGATCTTTCCAGCCTTGCAAGGAATATTTTAGTATTGAAGTGCACCATAACTTTCACCTGTCTCTGGTGCATTTTTCAGGACTTCAAAATAAACTAGTAGACTCCCTCAGCAGACATTTAATTGTAGCTCACAAATGCCAGGCAGATGCAATTAAAAAAATTGCCTCTGCCTTGTCAGTTCTTCTTTTACTTTTTTGTTGCCAACATGTATTAGCAGTTACATCAGATTTTGGGTGCCTACTTTTTCAGTAATTACCTGTACACATGTTTTGTGTGTGTGTGTGTGTGTGTGTGTGTGTGTGTGTGTGTGTGTGTGTGTTTGTGCGTGCGTGTGCGTGCGCGCGTGTGTGTGTGTTTGTGTTTGTGTGTATAGAGGGAATATACATGACAATGTGAAGACAAGGCATCGTGGCTCCCTGTTCAGGTGTGCATATATGCAGTGAGACTGATGGTGCTGCCGCCTGGGCAGGATGCTTTAGCATTATGTAACTGCAGTCATGACAGCATGGCTACATGGACAAGTATGAATGTGTGCCACCACTACACCACAATGGACACAATGGCACTGACAGGATGGGTGGCTAAACACTTCCTTGCATTGCCTAGAGGCAGCAGAATGCAGCATGTTTGGGGAATGCTCAAAATTGTTTGCGCATAGATGAAAACAAGGCTGACATATATACCCTGAATACAGATCTACACTCACATATGTAAATGGCAGTATTGACCTGTACTGCCAACTACTTAAGGAACTTTGTGATTCTTAGTAGCCAAAAGTCATCCAGTGCTAACCTTTCCAAAATGTATTAGTATATCACATACACAGACTAAAAATCTGGAAAACAAATACACAACACAAAGAAGGTGAACTCTTTGCAGAATTTCTGTACAGAGGAGTGGCCAATAAATTCTGGAACATTTCTAGTTTGCTACTATATGACAAACAGGGAAAATTGCAGCTACTGTTGTTGACAACCCCAGATAATTTGTATGATTTTGTGGATCCCTACAATGATTAATAAGCAGAACCTGTGCAACAAAGGGGCATGTAATGTATCAGCTGTGTAATATCCATGCCCCCTTGTACATTAATGATGAGAAAAAATGTGTCCCCCTGGTTTACCTCCATATAAGACACTGAGAGTGAACATTGTAATGTGGATCTTGGTTTTCATGCTCCTGGATGAATGCCATCTACATGCAGAACTGCAGTTTGTAAGGTTGGTCTTAGAAGTGGTTGCCATCAAGTGTATCCAGTCCAGCTTCTTTTCCATGCATTCTAAAGGGTGTTTATTTCAATTCTTCCATTGCCAGTAGAGATGTGTCCAGAGGCATGGGCTGGCACTACTCTAGAGCTTCAATGGGAGGCTTCAGCAATATGTAAAATGCATCAAAGCACTGGCCTTACTTCAGCTGTTAGAAGTGATTGATGTGTTTATGGAGCTAAAATTGTCTTCCCAGATAGTACTACCCTTGTTCTTGACTATGTGAAAGATAGCTTCACCTTAGGATGTATGAGATGCTTTGTAACAAAAACATTGCATCACCTGTGTCATGCACCTGAGTACCCATTGGAATTTTGATCTGTATCTGATCTGTATGTGAAGACACTTCTCTAGAGCACGAATATCATGAAGGCATTGTACTGCAGGTTGCTGTGCCTCCTTGGCAAATGGCAGGTGGATTTTCACGCTATTCTTGCAGCCCTTGATGGAGAGTAGAACTAGATAGCAGGTGACAAGAACAGATTGCAAGCAGATGTTCCTTTGAGTCCAAAAAGGCACTTAACAAGGATTAGAGAGACGTCTCTTATGTGAACAATGCTGCACCAGTCCAAGCATAGCATTATGTAGTCCCTTAGGAACATTGCCTTATCAATAAAGCTGTGAGACATACTGCTTTCTACATTCCTTTCCTTGCTGGTGCATGATATTGTAGGGTGGATTTCTGGCTTTGGGTGCACATTTGCATAGCTGTAGACTTTGGTGTTAAATAAAAGCATTTATTCTGTCTTTAATGAATGTGGCCTCTGTATGGATTCCATCTCTTTACTACTGTGACAAGGTAAGTGACACTTCTTTACCTTTGCCATGTACTGCACTGTGGCCATCCCCTCATCCTGTCCTGATGCCTTCTATCTACCAGCATTTTTGTGTTGCACTTCTTCCCACCCTCTTCCTTACTCCTGTTTTTTTCCCCTGCCTGTTACCACCTATGGTCATTGTCTTTGCACTTGTCTGCCACAAGATGTCCACTCTCACTTTGTTTGAGTGCATGTTCACACAACTGATATTTATAGCTGTTCCCTTTTGTGGGGACAGTCTTTTAATCTTTTCCCATCACACAGTCTGTCTTGGTATATAATGCTATTGATGTATTGACCAGATTACAGGCTGTTCATAGATTCACGGGTAAGTACTAGGCTAGCTGCCCTTGAGGGCCATTTTAAGCCTAGCCAATTTCCCTTTCTGTGCTTGAATTATCTTATCCCATGTAATTAGAGATTGGATTTATACATCCCATGGTTGATAATTATATATTACCCCTAATTTGAGTAACTGGGAATCATACCATAGATAATTTGAGGTGACACATGAGTGATATAAAGCACTTAGGAGCTGCTTCTGCCCATTAGCAGTACAGAAGGCAGTCTTGGGGTAAATGTTCTGTTTCCCATCCATAGATCTAAGTTGCAGTTGAAAATGGACAGAGATTAACTTTGTTTTATGTGGATGGGGAGTCTGTTCCACAGCAGCAGTATCCTCTGCAATATATACCTGTCCCTCCAAACCATTTTGGTGATGTGGCAAAAGAAGTTTAGATAGATAGACTGAGTATTTATTATGCCATTTGACTTGCTGATGTACAATAAATCCATCAGCATTTGGATGGAGAATTTCTTGTATGTCAGACAGGGGTCACCTCATAGCAGTCTGTAGGATACCGAGTATAGTGACAGGACTTTGAGTCTGTCCATGTAAGACATGTTGTTTAGGTATTGTATCTGCTAAAAAAATGGACTGCACACGATAGGAGAGCTGGAAAACACAGGTTTAATACTCCAAATTCAATACAAAATGTTAGAAAATCCAAATAATGGTAAGCGCTTTCGGCAGGTTCAAATAACCCGCCTTCATCAGACAACCACGAGATTACAAAGAAATCTCTTATACTATACAATTAAAAAGAATGAACCTATCAGGTTAAAGTGCATTACTAAATTAAAAAGGGAGTCCATGACAACCTTAAAAAGGCATAACTCCCAATTAGGGAATGGAACATAAAAAATACAAATAAGTGAACAGTCATTAAAAAGAATTAAAAAATGATGTAGTTAACAAATGCAAATGCAGCAATATATCAGTTAAATGAGAGCTTATCGATTAACTATTAAAGCTCTAATATTGCACTACACCATGAAGAAAATGTAAATACCGCTATAGTAAACATCTAAGCAGGGTGAAACTTGCAGATTTTAGAACAATACTGATAATACCCCTGCTAGAGTACATCGGCTTAAATAAGTAGCTTAAATCACAAGTAAATATTACTTAAGTTAGAAATGGCAAGAATACACATATTATTAATAAATAGGTGCCCTGATCAAAACAGAGCTGAAATCTGCAAATTCGTTTGGAAATTGACGAATTGCTATGGCAGATTAGGACTAGGGCTCATATATTTCCTGGTATTAACGAAGGATTATCTATTAAATGTGTTTTAAAATGGCTATCCTATAATAGGAAGACACCATGACCCATTTTTATACTTAAGCCATTAAGCCATTACTTGTTACAACACAGAATTGATTTAATTTGTATAAGTCCTATCATGGCTTTACTATGCATGATTTCCTATATGCAACTGGGGTAAGTAGTTAGCCCTTGTAGTTTCTATGGACATGTTACATATTATTAAAAACTTTTCATAATATAGATAGCTTTAAACTAGAAGACTTGAATTTTGGGTCTAAGTCGCTCATGGTTTTAAGCGCAGATAGTAGCAAAAATTTATTATTATATTTGTTACGATTATAGACTTTGGTATCTGATAATTTCAATGTCCCCTTTTTTATTGCTATTATTTGTACATGCAACTGGTTTCGTAGAGGTTCGGTTGAACTACTGTGTATAATAACTATTTGATGCCAATACCAGCAGTTCTGTTTTATTTTCGATTTATGTACAGACTGTTTTTGCGTAGGTCAGCTATTTAATATAACTGTTGCTTATAATGGTTACGGCTGACTGTCTACCAGCCTTTCAATACGCACACCTGATTCCGTACTATTGCAGATTTCAGCTCTGTTTTGATCAGGGCACCTATTTATTAATAATATGTGTATCCTTGCCATTTCTAACTTAAATAATATTTACTTGTCATTTAAGCTACTTATTTAAGCCGATGTACTCTAGCAGGGGTATTATCAGTATTGTTCTAAAATCTGCAAGTTTCACCCTGCTTAGATGTTTACTATAGCGGTATTTACATTTTCTTCATGGTGTAGTGCAATATTAGAGCTTTAATAGTTAATCGATAAGCTCTCATTTAACTGATATATTGCTGCATTTGCATTTGTTAACTACATCATTTTTTAATTCTTTTTAATGACTGTTCACTTATTTGTATTTTTTATGTTCCATTCCCTAACTGGGAGTTATGCCTTTTTAAGGTTGTCATGGACTCTCTTTGTAATTTAGTAATGCACTTTAACCTGATAGGTTCATTCTTTTTAATTGTATAGTATAAGAGATTTCTTTGTAATCTCGTGGTTGTCTGATGAAGGCGGGTTATTTGAACCTGCCGAAAGCGCTTACCATTATTTGGATTTTCTAACATTTTGTATTGAATTTGGAGTATTAAACCTGTGTTTTCCAGCTCTCCTATCATGTGCAGTCCGTTTTTTAAGCAGTTTCTGTTTTTCGTTGTTTGGCACTTGGTTTGTTTAGGTATTGTATCCTTTTAGTAAAGTATCTCTGTGGGCATTCCATTTGTTGTATGTGCCTGGACAGATACATGCTAAAAGGGGCATTATATTCAATGACTTTCCTAATAAGGGCTGAGTAATGAGGGACAATGACATTCTTAGATCTAGACAATCCCTTTATTTATAAGCTGTTTAATATAAAGGACTTTCTTACCACAATGGACACATGTTGGTGAAACATTAGGTCACTGTCCAAATACGTTCTCAAATCTCAAACAACTGGGTCAACTGTCAGGGGTGTATTGCTAATGTGGTCTTTCCCTGTGATAGATGACATCCAAAAACAAACAATAATGTATTTTTGGGCATTTAGTTTCAGTCCATGATTTTGGCACCAGTTATTTATTTGGAACAAACTTTCCTGCAAGATGACAAAGTGATATGGGGATTCAGTGACTGAGCCTAACTTAGTCATCTAGAACCACTTGGTATTTGCTTTTACTTTAGAAAAGTAGATGCCAAAGAGATGTCCCAGCACAGAACCCTGGGGAACTACACTGGTGACTGGTCTCTTTCTGGAGGTAACTTCCCCTGTTTTGATTTTGTACATTCTATTTGTGAGACAGTTGGCAGTCCAGCAGGTGGTATAGGGGTTTATTACCAGTTTATTTTGCTTTTCTACTATGCTTGAGTGGAGTATTGTGACAAAAGCTTTGGTCAGGTTGGGGTATGCAGTGTGTACCATTTTGCCTTCATCCATTGCTTTTGTGACCTTTCAAAATATCCACCAGGTTGAGTAAACATGGCCTGTCCTCAACGAATCCAAACTGGGATGGTTTCAGTGTTTGGAGATTTTGTATTCCTTGACTGAGTAATTCCATGATTAGTCTGCAGAGCTCATTGTAAATGAAGCCACCTATACCGAGCCAGAAGATATAGCAAACCTACTGGCAGACAAATTCAGCCCCCAACTTTACCCCTTTCAACCCCTCAACCTTCCCTCAGGAAATGCCATCAAATATAACTCCCTCTGCTATAACTAGGGAACAGGTCCTTAATGCTGTCTCTAAAGCCAAGAACACTGCATCATTGGATCCAGACAATATCCCAGGATGCCTTCTAAATAGCATGAAACATGACTTATCAAGCCCTCTGGAACTCATATTTAACTGTAGCCTCCAAACAGGCTTCGTGTCTCATGAATGAAGAAAGGCAACAGTCATCCCTCTGCACAAAGATGGGCCATCTACAGACCCTGAAAACTACAGACTCAAAAAGTCTCACTAGTCTTATATGTAAAGCCATGGAAAGAATTATCATGGGAATGATCAATAATGATATAGTAAACCTCCAGACACTGGACAGAATCCAGTTTGATTTCATCAATGGCAGGTCATGCCTACTCAACCTGGTGGACTTCTTTGAGAAGGTCACCAAAGCAATGGATGAGGGCAAAATTGTTCACACTGTCTACCTTGACCTGACCAAGGCATTTGACACAATACCCCACTCAGGCATTGTCGGCAAACTCAAGAGGTTAGGTGCAAACCTGTATGTCACCCAGTGGATAGCCAACTGGCTCACAGACAAGACCCATTAAGTTAGAATTGCGGAGTCCACCTCTACAAAGAGGCCAGTCACAAGTGGAGTCCCTCTGGGATCAGTCCTTGGAACACTCCTTTTTGGCATTTACTTCTCAGAAGTCAAGGCCAATGTCAGTGGTCACTGGCTGACTAAATTTGCAAATGACTGCAAATTAGGAGCTGTCATTGAATCTCACACTGACACAAATGTTCTCCAGGAGGTGCTGACACAGACAAATAACTGATGTCAGAGTCATGGACTAAAACTAAATGCCAAGAAATGCATAATAGTATCCATTGGGAAGTTATCCATTCCTGGTAACTATCATATTGATCCCTGGTAACTAGCATATTGACAATACACCTCTTAGAGTTGACCCAGTAGTCAGGGACTTAGGGACACACATAGATAGCAATCTAGCCTTTAATCATCACGTGTCTACAGAGGTGAGGAAATTATTCTATGTTGCGAATCTTATAAACAAAGATATGGCATCTAAGTCCAAGGAAGTCATTGTTCCACTGTATTCGGCATTCATCAGACCTATCACTGAGTACAATGCCCCATTTGGCATGTACCTAACCAGGCATATCCAACACCTGGAACATCCAAAGAGGTTCCTCACTAAAAGAATACAGGCCATAAGTAATATGTCCTGTGCAGACCACCTCAAGGCCCTATCCCTGTATTCTGTCTCCTATAGGCTTTTGAGGAGAGATCTATGCCTGGCATACAGGGCATTGTTAGACCCCACTCTGATGGACCTCCTGCATATCCACAAAACAAACAATATCAAAATTACCTGTTCTAAAGACTTAAACCTTGCCTGTGATATAAATAGGACCTGCTGGAGAGATAGGTCTGTATCCCAGAGACTACCCTGTCTAGGGAACAGGCTCCCCATCCATGTGAAGCAGAGTTCCTCCCTAATCCAATTCAAGTGGAACTTGGACAAATGGAATGGAAACCAGAAATTCATCCCTGGTTTGGCACCTATGTCACTGATGCAAACAGGTAACCTGCAAATGGCTCATCTCCCAGGGCCATGCTTACACTTATCAGATTTGGGATGCATGGCTAGGCTTAAAAAGACCCTTGTGGTTGTTAGCCTAGTAAATGCCTATGAATCTATGAAACTATCTCAAATCAAATAGTTCCTGAAATGAGTGTTGCTTATTCATCTAACTAAGAAACAGTTAGCACCTGCATGGGATATTTGTTTTGTTCTGTAGAAACTTACATTTTATTTTACTTTTGAACCAGCTCATAAAGCTGATTTGAAGTTCATTACAAGGAAAACAGTGTTACTAACTGCTCTTTCGTCTGCTAGATGAGTATCTGACTTCCAGACATTTATTTTTTTTACTTCAAATAATTTTTTTATTTTCCAAATAATATAATGTTTAACAATACAATCATCAATAAACAAGTATTATAAACCTTTATATATACTATGTACAACTGACCTGAACCAAGAAGGGAAAAAAATAATAAAATATACGAAATTAGTAACAAAAATTTATAATATATAAAATAAATATATAGTTACACATTAATTATTTAGGGTTCATTTTTAATGTCTCAATAAAAGTTAATTTTTTTCCCAAGGATTGTTTGTCCATGTTTTAGGTGAAATTCTCAATTCCTTCACCTTGATTTCGAATGTTGCTATTTCTTCCATCAATCTCAAGAATTCTTTCAGAGTAGGTTTTTGTGAAGACTTCCACTTTCTAATTATACATTTCCAGACATTTATTGTGACTCAGCTCTGTCTCAACTTTCATAACAACAGGGTTACTTTGACAACTGATCCCTCATTTACACCCCCACAGATTTCAGAGTTTAGGTTGATCCAGATAATCCATTTCCTTGACTTTCTTTCAGTACCAAAAAAAAAACAAAATAGTAAAGGATAAAGGAGTCTACATTTTCTGGATGCCCACAGACAACTCAGATACTACACTGATAGAACAGAAAGCTTCAGAATCTCTTATTCACTTGTTTATTTCCAATGAATACAAGAAAAACTGACAATCTGAATCAAAACAGACAATTTCCAAATAGTTGACTTATTCAATTCAATTCAGTTTTGTTATTCTTACCATAATAAAGCAGTTCTGGAACAGGCCAGGGACCATTCTGCTAGAGATATGACTACTTCTATGGCTTTTTGGAAAGGGATGGACTCTAGGAAATATTTTAGAGGCAGCAACCTGGTCTGTCCCCACATTTACCAAACATTACAAATCTGACTCTTTTTCCTAGTGTTAGAACAGGATTTGCAGGGAACATTCTCCATGGGCTCCTTGACTCTGATCCTTTTTTCCTGCTCTCTTTCTCTCTAAGCTTTGGTATTCATCCCATATAGCTTAGGCTACTGCAACAGTAATCCAGTGAAGAACATAGTACAGTTGTGTAAGGAAACAACATAACAGTAGATGTTTGACTAGATCACTGCTGCAGTACAAACACCCTCCATCTTTCCCCCTTTTTAGCTTTTTGTTATGATGGGGTGAAGATCCTCATTTTTCCATGTTCTCCTAGCATACATTTTTATAGTAGGGCTCTAGCCTGCATTCTCCCTGATACAAGAAAGCTCTAAGTTTTGGCCCATGTATGGCTTTTTTACCAGCTCACCCTCAAGCTCTAAAGGTTGTATGGGTGCGTGGAATGTGTCCCAAATTTTTTAAATCTCACAGGATATTTGATCCTTGTCAGGATACATCCCATATAGCTTAGGCTACTGCAACAGTGGCCCATTCAAGCATCTAATGGTATGATATGTTTACTTATACAACTATACTTTATGGAGCATGAGAAAACATTTCACTAATAATTGTGAATGCCATCAAGGCAGTTTTTTTTTATTAGATAAAGTTTTAATATGGAAAGAACTGGATTACTACAATTATCCAAGTCAATATGTGACTATGACAGTATAGGATGTCCTGCATTAACATAAAATACAGGCAACACATAATTATATTGTTCTTCTGCAAAAGCATTAATTATAAAACCTATAATGTGTACAGAATTGTAAAATAATTAAGTGACTGTCAACATGTTAAAGTAACAGTTTGCCAAAAAACTAACTACTCACAGTATTGGTAAAGTAGAAGATACATTTTATAAGAAAATGACAGAGCATGTGCTTTTCAAGTAATTGAAGGGGTCTGCGATTCTTAAGGTGACCACAAAACTGTAACTAGGGTGGGCTGAAGGGGCAGTTGCCCCAGGTGTTAGGGAGTATGATCAATGCTGTAGAGGAGTATGCCGATCAGACTCTGCAATTCATTTATTTATTTGTAAGATTGCTTTTGGTGGGCAACATCATTGGTGGTTATTTAAACAGCTGTAATTATGATTGTGGCTGCTTAAATTATTTGTTTGCAGTGCACATGTGTGTGTGTGTGTGTGTGTGTGTGTGTGTGTGTGTGTGTGTGTGTGTGTGTGTGTGTGTGTGTGTGTTAAGAACTGTAGCAAGGAACTATACTAGTTCTTTGCTATAGCTTCTGAAAATGTTATTAAGTAGAAGCACAACAGCAATTTACTTGGTGTTTTTTTGTTTATTTTATTATCCTCAGTTTTGGGGGATATTTTTTGTTCTGCATTTCTTACAACTCAGAAGGACCTTTTTTATTCTTCAGTTCTTGTTTTTGAGGAGTAGAGCACTAACATGGGGTTTACCCAGAGCAGCAACTAACCTAGTTATAGCTCTGTTTGACCATTAATGAATATTATTACACAAAATAAAGTTTGGACTCTAAGCTATATTTTCTGCTAAAAGGAGAGATGGTTTGACATTCTTGAGGAGAATAAACTCAGATATTGATTAGGGAAGTTCTGCTGGACTGTATAAACATAAGAAGACTCTTGGTGACCCTGTATGGGAGAGCCCCCTTAAGGAGTTTTTATATAGTAGTCCCTGGATATATGATGTAAAGATGAAAAAGATGAGTATGGAGGATGGCTTCTACCAATTACCCTTTCTGTACTTCAGATGTCAACACTAAGATGGGAGGGGGAAGTGTGGTCTTCTGGAAAATAAACAGCTGAAAAATAGTATAATGTAAGCGATCCCCCATGTTGATTATTTTGACTGTAACATTTGGCTAAGTGGTGGACAGAAACAGAAGGATATTATGGACTTGCAAACTGAATTATTTTAAAACATTACAGTGAGCATATGAGTAGTGTATTAAATGTTGTTCTGTATAAGTATATACTTGACAGTTTTCCCTCGAATGAGTGGTCATATGTACTGTATATTAGATATTGTTCTATATAAATGTTCTACTTGACAGTGTCCCCTTGACTGTTCTGAACTGGGCTAAATAATGACATATAGTTTATTTATTTTATTTATTTATTTATTTATTTATTTAAATTTGTTGACCGGGAGTGTCTGACTGGACGTACGTCCATTTTCAGCGGAGGCCCGGGGAGAAAAGCTCCACAGTTAAAATAAACAGACAGTATATACATTGGTAATAATGAGGGGTAATTGATTAGTATAAGACTTGCTGTCAATAAATAAGAATATATAGTAAGACTTCATATTTTTTTAATTTCTCCAAATCTTTTGGGTTTCTAATACCATGATGGGAATAGACCCCCATTCCTAAGTCAAAGTTCATGAAATTAGTATTGTTTCAGTCTTTGATGTCAGCCAGAAGTGCTCTTTGCAGCACCTGCAATGTGCCCAGGAATGACTCCTACTGCAATTCATATGGGGTTACATGTATTGGTAACATATCTAAATATGGTTGTAGATTATTTTTTATAAAAACCCATTGCTCCTACTACTATTGGAACTGTCTGGGTATCTTTCTTCCACATTGCTCTCATTTCTGCCTGCAAATCCTGATATTTTATGACTTTGTGTCTCTCTATACAAGACACTGTAATCTCTGGGTGCAGAGATTTCAATGATCAATGCTACTTTTGTCTTATTTTCATGGACCACTATATCCTGTTTTCTAGCATCTGTCTTTTGAACTGTTGATAATGGGTGATCCCATGTGATGTAGACATCTTCATTTTCTATGATGCTTTGTGGCTCATGCTTCCGGTGTTTTTCAGCCACTTCAGTACCATAATGTTTGCACAATCCCCAGTGCAACAGTCTTGCCACATTATTATACCTTTCAGTATACATTCCTTCTGCCATTAGTATGTCACAACCAGCAACCAGGTGTACAACTGTTTCCAATTCTGTTTTACAAAACCTACATTTGTGTGTCCACTATCTTTGGCTACCCATATTAACCTTTCATCTCTTGGTTTGAATTTGCCTCTCCTTAACCATTCCTGTGTTCGATCCTGATCAACATGAGGTTCTTTCAGAAGTTTTCTATACTTACAACTATATTTTCCACATTTGTTGCCTTCTCATCTGATCCTTCACCTTATATTCTTTCTTTTGTTTTTTGGCACATTCAGTTTCTACCTGTTTTTTAGCTACTTCTGGTTTGATTTCCATTCCTGCTTGATGCTGGTATGCTTCTGCTAGACTAAGCAGGGAAGTCATCTTAGATTTATTCTCATATTTCAAAATGTTCACTACGTTTGGATCTTGTGAGGTCAACAGATATGTGTGCAGTCCCATGATTGCAGCTTTATACATATAATCATTTTCAAGGAGGCCCATACCTCCTTCAAAATGGAGAATATGCAATCTTGGTATGCACTGAATTTTATAAATCATTTGCTGATTTCATACAGTATGGAGATAAGTTTGGACACTCAGAGTAACCTTGGGAAGGATGAGGAGTATAGATGGAGTGGAATGGGAGACATGGATATAATTTTCAGTGGTAATTGTCCTACAATGGCTGGACATGAATACTTTTGCATTGACATAGGAAAAATAAAGAAATGGGAAATAACCACAGGAGTTATAATACACTGACAGGGATTATAAAATGGAGTTCCTATTACGTTGTCGGAAGACAATAATGTCGAATGCACAAAAGAGCAAAACTGGTGGATATCGACGTTTGGATTGTGGGATCACACTACAGAGAAGATTGGAATATTTGCCCTTTCCTCACTGTAGTGCTATCTCAGAGTTGGTATATATATTTAGCAGGGGGTGTGGGGGGCACAGCCCCTCACAATAAAAGTGTTGATATTCGGCCATTTTGCTCTTCTGAGCATTCAAAATTGTTGTCTTTCGACAACGTAATATGAACCCTATAAAATGCAGTACGAAGCACTGGAATTAAGTAGTGATGCAAGTAGATGTAAGAAAGTTATGGAAAAGCAATCTAGGCAGAAGTTTGGATTTATACAGTAATTGATGCAATTGGAATATGAAAGAAAGAAAGAATGTTGATAAGCAGATAGAAAGGATAATTCTCTGAATATACAGGATTTTTTTCTAAAAGACACATCCAACTCATCTATTATATTTTAGGTTTGTCTGAATGGTAAACTGTATCATAATGCCATTTCCCAATTTGTTGATAATTTAGTAGAATAGTCTGATATTAGAGCATCACGTACCTTATGGAAACTGTAGAAATTATACATTACAATAGGAGGTAAGATTATATCTACATCAAGGTTATGCTTATGAGGATGTGAAGGAATGTTATTAAGATAATGATGGTATTATGCTTTAATCAAGAAAATGGAATGGATTTTGCCATGAGAATTTGTGTATATGTCAATGATAGTTAGAAAATTGTAACAAATATTTTTAATTAAGGAGATGATTGTGTGACCTTTGCAGTTATAGACCATTTTCTCCTCTTAGCCTGTTTAAATATCCCTCTATGTTAGGCAGTGTGGTTCATCACCTTCCTTTAAACACAAATTAGATGACTGGACAGGTATCTACAAATTTATTCTCGGACTAACTATTATGACTATCCAAGAGAAGGGAGGTGAGGCCTGAAAGAAAGGTACTGACAAGACGTGAATAGTGGTAAGAATCAGTGGCCTTAGACTGTCTATGAATTTGTAATAAACAGATACAGGATTTTATTAGTAAAAGTAGCTTTTGAAACACATTAATTACAGCTTTAGAATAAATCATGGGGTGGCATTGCGCATTTTGCAGTTTTGGAGTAATTATGTTTAGAACTCAGTGATGGAACATTCACTGGAGTCCTGGAGTCCTGTTCATAGATGTGCCAAAGTCAAAGACTTCTGACATAGTAGACCCTTGTCTTTCTAGCAGCAGTCTACTGAAAGTAGGGATCAGTCATACATTGATATGGTGGAAAGCCGTGTCTTTTCCTTTCACCGTATAGAGGAGTACCACAATGCTCTACATCTGGCCACTTACTGTTTTCCATATTGGTAGATAACATGTAGAAACAGTGACAATGGTTACTGGTATAATATTTTGTCTTGTTGTCTCCTGCAGATATTGTACTAGTCAACAAAGAGGTAGTAATTTAGGATGATTTGGATCACTTTCAATAATATCTGTATTTAATATGATTTTATTCAAAACAGGCTGTTTTATTTTAGGTGTAATAACTCTGAGGAGTGAGGTTTCTGCTCAGATACATATTATGATCATTCATGGAATAAGTAATAAAGGTGTGGAATCTACTAAATATTTGATTAAGACTAAATGACAAGCATGCTTTTATTTTTTTTCTTTATAATTTCTTTTTTGTTTTTGAGGGGTTTGCTTCCAAACCAGTACCCCAAGATCATGAAGTCCCTGTCCACTGTCAGGACATTTGTTTCTCCCAGCCTCCAGCATTGTAGGATATGAGGAGAGGGAGTTTAAAGAGAGAGATTGCCTGCAGCTTCCTAACTAATTTGCGGTGGTCCAATTTGTAAAGTAAGGTTATATTTGCTTATTTGCAGTTTTCTTATTGACTGACTGACCTACCTCCTCTTTTATTATCAGGACATTCATATGCTATGACCTTTCTTCTGTAAGCTACAACAAACAAATTCCTTTTAATTTTTAGTAGTTACAGATAAAAATATATGCTGTGATGATGTTTCAGATACCATATCAGTATGGAACAAAATGCCTATCCAGATTAAAAATACCACTTAATCTTCTCCTAAGAGCGTCATTGTAACAACAAATCATATCATTTAGGATAACCAATGTTCTGTATCCTGTTTTCTGGCTGCATTTTCTCAGTAATGTCTATTTTCTCAGTGAGGACACCTAGTTCTTGCACCATGGCAGGTACTAATGAATATGACACAAAGTACTTTTATATATTCCACATTGTTATTCATTACCTTCAGTTCCTGCCATTCTGAGTACCATTTATCCCTCACTTGCACAAAAAAAGTTTAGCTGTGTATTAGCTTATGTCACATCCATTGGTCATGCTTATCAGTGTTTCTTCATCAACAGTTCACATGACTTCAAGAAGTCTTCAAAAGATCAAGTTATGTCTACGGCCTTAAAAATCTTTGATAAGCAAACAACACCAAATAGACTGTCAAACCTAGTGCTTGTGCTACTTAGTCCCTGATCATAGTACCAAAATATGTGAAAATTGTGTATAATATTAAAAAAAACACTGCAGTGAGACTTTTAAGGTATGTTAATTCATGTTTACTTAGAAATGACAAAGTGTTACAAAAATGCTAACAATATATTTTCACAAGTCAGTAGAATCAGAAAGATGGAGAATGGGTAAAAAAGGCTTACCAGGAAAAAAAGATCCTGAAACACCACAAAAAGAAGGAAAAGAAAATCCTACAATGTTATGTAGTCCTATCTCGCCATAATTCTTGCTGGACTTGGCTGATTCTAAAGCTCGAGAGCTTTTACTGGCTCAAGTCTATCCCCTATCCCATGATGCATCATGGCAATGCCCCAGATCTCATTTGCCGCGTAAGCTTCGAGGTTGTCTTCTTACTGGCTCATTGGCTAAGTAATATTTTTTGATAATTTTCCATACCTTTCACCATATTTCTTCACTTTTTCTATTAGCTAGTATTTTCCCTATTATTTGAGTGATTGTAGTGCGTGTTTGTTCCCCTGTTCCCCTTTCTTAAGGATTGTATGGCCCATTTTAGTTAGAGGGCCTTTCTTCTCTGAGTGCTAGTCTTTTCTCCTTCTTATAAAAAAAATGATTTCCTCTTCTTGTTAGATAGTTGTTTTACTGGTTTGTTGTTGTTGTTGTATTGTTTTTTCTTATTGTTAGAAATATGTCTAAAGATAAGGACAGAGAACATAAAGAGCACTGCTCTTCTGGCTTTAAAAAATGTGATAAATGTTCTCAGAAAATGTCATTGACTGACAGTCACACCAGCTGTGTGTACTGTCTTGGAGAGGCTTATTTACAAGAACCTTGTACTTTCTGTCAGTCCTTCATTACTAGAGTTCTTAACGAAAGGAAGAGAAAACTAATAGATAGAGGACTTATGGCTAGTTCCTTCCAAGAACAGCTGGAACAAGGTCAGACAGTCCCCAAGACTCATAAAAGGAAATCTCCATTGGTTCCAGCTTCAAAACCATCTAAGAAATCTAAAGCGACAGAGTCGAAGAGTTTTGGCTCTGATTCAACTTCTTCAGTCTCTGTGCCATCTGTTTCATCGGTGCTAAGACAACCTGCTATGTCGAGACACTCACTTGTTTTAGAACTGCTTTCACCAACCTTGAGATCTCCTATTTTGGAAAGAAGGAGATCTCCTTCTATCGCCACCCGTTCCCCAAGGACACTTTCTGATGAGGATGTTGAGTGGGTGGTGAAGAGGCTACTTTGTGACCTGGTGCTGGCTAAAATTTTAGCTCCTCTGGACCCAAAGGCTTCAGAGCTTTCCCATCTTCAGGCTACTGCTCCTCCTCTGACTTCTTCGCTCTCGGAGTATAATACTTCAGGTCGTTTAGTGCTGGAACCTTCAGTTCTGAGAATTCTTCCTGCTTCCTTGGAACTGATAACTCTATCCTCATCAGCTCAGTCTAGTTAAGGGGTCTGGGAGCCAATGCTCTCAGGTCGACTCGAGAGGGATAGTCACCCCGGTTTTTCTTCAGAACTGACCAACCCTCTCGGTGCTTCA
Organism: Protopterus annectens; assembly: GCF_019279795.1. NCBI lineage: Eukaryota > Metazoa > Chordata > Ceratodontiformes > Protopteridae > Protopterus > Protopterus annectens. The sequence continues at coordinate 1,911,841,823 of NC_056737.1, forward strand.
CTTCGTGTGAGCTCAGCTCCGAAGTCTGCTTCGGAACCTGGCCCTCCTGCTCGGAGTCAACCTTCTGTTTCCTCGGAGCAGAGGTCTTCTTTGGAGTGGGGTGGTAAGTCTTTCAAAGTGATGCAGAAAGCTTTGTCTAGTGCCAAAGCCCTGCCTTTGGACCTAATGTCCCTCCAGCAGCTGGCAGCAACCTCTTCTCCCCCACCAACCCCTAAGCATAGGGAACCAGAGCCCCAAGGAACCCCCATTGGAGGTGTCCCCTCTTCTGAGACCTCCCCAGATTATCCCACTAGAGATGTCTCTCGAAAGAGACTTTGTAAGATGAAGCACATTGACTCACCTAAGTCTGCCACTTCTGACTCTGATTTGGATGAGTTAGAAGGTTCCTCAAGATCCACCTCTGAGGATGTCTCTTTTGTGGACATTCTTGAAATCCTTAGACAGAGGGGTGTTTGGAAGACCTGTAACCCTACTGAGGATGAATCAGTGCACCTTGAGGCCTTTGGTTCCTGATCTTCCACCTCCTGGGTGACACCATCATATGACCAACTTTTAGGGGTCATATCCCGGAAAGCTTGGACCTCCCCGGACACAGTGGAACCTGTCCCAAGGAGGCCAAACAAATTTATAACCACTCCAGAAGACAAATTCTTTCTATCTAAGGGAGTTCCTGTGGATGCTATGGTGGTAACAGCAGCCACGAAGAAGGAGTTGTCAGAGACATCCTCAAATATCCATCATCCTAATAAAGAGTCAAGGACGATGGCATTTACCTTACAATCACTGAATTAGTTGTCCCATTTTACTAGACTTCAAAGAGATCTGAAGGAGTTGAGAGATACCCTTCAGGGTTCAGTAGCTTTGGGATCCACGGACAAGATATCTGCACAGCTCTCCACCCTTATTTCTATTGCTAACTCCTCCATGAGGCTGATTTCATATGCAGCTGATGGGGCAAGCAGAGCAGCTGCAGCAGGGATCTCTCTTAGGAGACATTCCTGGATGCACCTATGCAACTTTACGGAATCCTTTAAGTCTTCCTTTACCAACATCCCCTTTGATGGTTCAACTCTTTTTGGACTTCAGGTAAAAGAGACTTTGACCAGGTGTGAGCAAGAAGGGAAAACCTTATCTGCTGTTGGAGTCCATTCCTCCCTTCCTTCTAGACCCTATCCCAAGGGTCATACAGGAGGGAAGATGTGGTTCCATAAATCCCAGAAAGGTTTCCCTCAGGCACATGGTCAACCCTCCCCTAGAGGCAGAGGGGAAGGATATAATGGAAGATGCCACACTCATGGCAGACAGGGTCCACAGCATCAGGGGGATAGAGATGCTTTCTCTGATCATTCCTTTCATCACCCCTGAGGGGTTGCCTGACTGTCCATCTCTGGAGGCAGTTGGGGGTCATCTCTCACTGTACCCAAGCGCCTGGCTGCAAATTTCCCAAGATCGATGGGTACAAAATATAATTTTCAGAGGTTACCTCATTCCCTTTGTTTCCGATCCCCCTGTAAATCGGTCTTTACCAGATGTGCCACCCATTCAGTTAGACTGTGTACCATCAGAGGTCATCTCATTGCTTCAAAAAAGAGCCATCCAAGAAGTCCCCACAGAGCAAATAGGATCCGGAACTTACTCACGATTCTTTTTAGTTCCAAAAAAGACCAGGGGCTGGAGATCAGTTCTAGAGCTCAGCAAGCTAAACAAGTCAGTAAAAAAAAAAAAAAAAAAAAATCAAAGTTCTGTATGATCCCTCTGCAGTCAATTTTTTCTGTTTATCAGAAAAGACAATTGGATGTGATCTATAGAACTTCAGGACGCATACTACCATACCAAAATGGACAGGCACTCCAGAAGACATTTACACTTTCAGCTGGGAGCCAGTCATTTTAAATTTCGAACACTGCCCTTTGGTCTCACTACAGCCCCACAGAGTGCTCACCAAATGTATGGCAGTGATAATGGCTCACCTGGGATATCAAAGATTCCAGGTGTTTCCGTACCTAGATGACTGGCTCCTCACTGCTACTACCAAGCACCAACTAATCTGAGCCAGGGATGAGACTCTATGCTTGTGCGCCAGATTAGGGATTACAATAAATCTAAAAAAATCCGCCTTATCTCCATCGCAGCGTATTGTCTTCTTAGGCTCAGACATAGACTCAACCACCATGGCAGCAAACCTGACACCAGAAAGGATAAAATCATTGCACAACCAAGTCAGATTCTTGCTGAAAAAAAAACAAAGCACAGGCCAGGATAGTTTTTCAAGTCCTAGGGACCATGGCATTCACCATTCTCTTAGTTCCCCTAGCCTGGCTGCACATGAGAGTACTTCAGTGGCTACTATTTACCCAGTGGTCATTGCAGGATCTACCCTTGTCCCACCAAATACTCATCACAAACTCCTGCAAGAAGGATCTAACATGGTGGTTACATACAGATCAGCTTTATCTGGGTCGTCCCCTTGTTCCCCCTCAACAAAATGCAGTCTTGACCACAGATGCTTCCCAGATAGGGTGGGGGGGCATTATCTGGGAATGATGGTCCAAGGTATCTGGCAGGATCACGAGTACCACCTGCACATAAATGCCCTGGAGATGAGAGCAGTGCTATATGCGTTGCAAACACTTCACAGTTCTCTTCCCACCGGGACAATTGTGATTCAGTCTGACAACATGTCTGCAGTGTGGTACATAAACAAGCAAGAGGGAACCAAGTCTTACCCACTCTGTCGAGAGGCACAAAGAGTATGGAAATGGGCGATGGACTCTCAAGGTTTTCTGGTAGCAATGCACATCCTGGGGAAGTCCAGTGTTATAGCAGACAAACTGAGATGAGCAATTCTGATGCCTCATGAGTGGTCCCTGAAAACAGAAGTTGCGGAAGAGATTTTCAGCAAATGGGGCCAACCTTGCTGCGACCTATTCGCCACATACATGAACATCAAATGCAGCAACTACTTTTCCCTCATTCTCCATCTGGGAATGTCACCTAAGGATGCTCTGGTCCACAACTGGCCATCGGGACTTATTTATACATTTCCACCCTTTCCCCTCATACCAAAAGTGATTCAGAAAGCAAAACTATTGAAGAGTACCCTGATCCTCATTGCTCCTTACTGGCCTCATCAAGTCTGGTTCCCCTTCCTGTGGCCTTATCTCTTGGAGGAACCATGGATGCTGGAACCATCTCCAGACCTTCTGATTCATCAGTTAGGACAGTTCCATCCTACCATCCAAGCCCTGAAATTGACAGCATGGCTGCTCCAGTTTCAAGAATAGCCAGGTGTTTTTCCCTTTCTCCTACCATTGAACACATCCTCATTTCTTCACATAAACCTTCTACCAGGAAATTATATTCCAGCAAATGGAAAAGGTTTTTCATTTGGGCAGCTAAACAAGGTATAGATCCCTACTCAGCTCCCATAGAGTCTATCCTGTCCTTCCTTGCATCTATTTTTCAAGAAGGAGCTGCAGCTGCTACCATTAGAGTTCAGTTAGCTGCCATCTCTAATTATCATTTTGGGAACATGGGAAATCCAATTATGTACCACTCTTTATGCAAAACCTTTTTGAAAGGAGTCCTCCTTCTCAGACCTCCAATCAGGCAACCTCTGGAGCCCTGGCACTTGAACTTAGTTCTGACCTCAATGATTTCTCCACCTTTTGAACCGTCTTCTTCATCAGACTTGAAATTGTTGTCTTGGAAAGCATTGTTCTTAGTTGCTATAATTTCTGCTAGGAGAGTTTCAGAAGTGCAAGCCCTAACCATTCAACCTCCTTATATTATATTCCACAAGGATAGAATCTCCCTAAGAACTAATCCTTCCTTTCCCCATAACGTATGTTCAGAACATATTCTAAACACAACTATTGAATTACCAGTATTCTTCCCAAATTACAGTAATAAATCAGAATACAGACTACACCAATTACATGTTCACAGAATTCTCCGATTTTACCTGCACAGGACTAAAGATTTTCAGAAATCGGATCAATTATTTGTTTCTTTCTCTGACAAAAACAAAGGCTTGCCCATTTCCAAGGTTACTCTGTCTAAATGGCTTTCAGACTGCATCTCTTTTGCTTACAAAAATGCTGGCAAACAACTACCTTCTAAAGTAAAAGGTCATTCAACGAGAGCAATATCAGCTTAACATACCTTCAGATTGAAACTCCCAATTGATACCATTTGTACAGCAGCTACTTGGGCAAGACCTCATGCCTTTGTCACTCATTACAAATTGGATTTGGCCTCCAAGGACAGGTCATCCTTTGGGTCCACTGTGCTGAAGAGTCTCTTTGCTTGAGCCACCTGGGATAAAGGTGCTAGGGATGCTGTCCCATCCAGCAAGAATTATGGTGAGATAGGACTACATAACATAAAAAAGTTATGTAGTTACCATAGCGTTCCATGTTTGTAGTCCATCTCACCTACATTCTTGTGTCCCACCCTCCTTCCTCCTTCCTGTATCCTGGAGGAACTGGTGGACTATCCATTATGCTGTTTGACCTTGTTATGGTTGTCCGTCCACATGGCATGGATAGTTATACAAAGTACTTTTGTTCTATGTATATAGTTATTGATAGCATAGTTACTATTATGTATGTATGTAGTTACTTTTTTGCAAACAATATCTGGGGAATTGCCATGATGCACCATGGGATAGGGGATAGCCTTGAGCCAGTAAAAGCTCTTGAGCTTTAGCATTGGCCAAGTCGTCGTAGAGAATCGGCCCCGAACCCATCCAGCAAGAATGTAGGCGAGCTGGACTACAAACATGGAATGTTATGGTAAGTGCATAATTTCTTTTTATAGTAAATAAGAATGTCAGTGGATTCTCTGGTAGAAGAAATATACTTTTTTGGTGGATTCCCTATAACAGAGGCTTACAGTCTACTGTTAAAGTATCCTAGGAATCTTCAGTGCTGCTACTTCTTCTTCTTCTTTCAGCTTTTTCCCGGTTAGGGGTCGCCACAGCGGATCACCTGTCCACTCATGATTGGCAGTAGAGTTTTACGGTGTCAAGTTGCCAGTCCGGCACCCAACCTTCCACAGAAGGCACACACACTCACACCTAGGACCATTTTAGAGTGTCCAATCCACCTACTGCATGTCTTTGAGATGTGGGAGGAAACCGGAGCACCCGGAGGAAACCCACACGACCACAGAGATGACATGCAGACTCCGCACAGAAGGCACCCCAGCCGAGGATCGGCCTAGAGAGCCTCTTGCTGTGAGGTGGCAACACTAACCGCTGCAGTACCATGGCCACCTCGAATCTTCAGTGCTGTTACTACTTTACATAAAATGAAGCAGGCACCCACATCAATAGATAACCGTTTTATATGAAGGATTATGTTGAAGGTGAAAGAGACTCTTTTGTATTTTATTTATTTGCAACCTACTGGATAAAAGTACTGTTTTCTGGCTAGCCCAGGAGCATTGTCTGGTTAAGTGACTTGTTCAGAGTCACTCAGTAGGCAAATGGAGGCTACATAAATCAAACATTAAACCCTGGACTACGGGACGCAGCTTGCTAACAGCTCACAGTCTGAATCCACTGCACTGATGTGCACATCCAGAATGTACAATAGTGGAAGATCCTTCTGCTGTAACAACAGTAGACATAACCACCACATTTAAATCAAACACCATTGCTCCAGTTCTTTATCTTCAGATGATTACAATCTTTTGTGAAAACACCTTTAACATTGCTCTACAGAAGAAAAAGTAGGAACCTGTGCCGGAAGGTTTGCAAGGTCAATGCATATCCATATTCCGTGGCTTCACACAGACCTTCACTGTTCTCTACAATGCCACAGGCAAAGAAAAGAAAACTTAATAGGAGCCATTTTCTTTTACTTCCAAGGGTGATGGGCAATTTTGTTCAACCTTAATATACTCTCTTAGTTTGGTGATTCAGACAATTCTCGTCATAATCATCTAGATGTCTCCCTCAATGTAAGACCTTTATTGTGTCTATAAAAAAATATGCAGGAATTGTATATAATTGGACCACTAGTGAATTTTCTCACTTAAAAGTTACAATTAGTATGCATGAGTAAGATGAGCCCTCCTGACTTATCTTAATCATGCGTGCCAATCCTGACTTTGTCCCTAACCCTACACATTAACTTATGAAAACCCCCTTCCTTTATAGTATCACTATTCAGACTTGATTGATTAATTTGGTCTGGTGATATTATTAGGGCTTGAATTTAGTGAATGGAAATAAGAAACTATTTGTCTTCTTTTTTGGCTGTTTGGTTTTCAAAGTTTTTCTTTCAGGCTAGTTATATTTTGAACTGACAGCATCAATGTGGTTTACATGGAAGTTTGTGCAGTTCAGTCAGAAGTCATATAATCCTTCTGACATAGTATTTATACTTGGCTACATCAATTTTATAACAGTAAAGATTATACTCTAGTCTGTTAGGGAGGCATTTGTTTGACTGCACACCTCATAGAATACCCCTATACATTTATGCAGCATTTGTCAAAATATAGCATGGAAGTCAATCTTTTCATGATTAAGGACTCCAGTCAGTCCAGAACTTTTTCTTCTTCCAGTGGACATGGAAATCTCTCTGCCAAAATCCAGATCAGGTATGCCTCTTTCATACTGAGTTAAGATGATATACACAATCAATGGTTTTAATGGAATCAGGACACCTGAAAATTGACCTGCTCAGCAAAACCAGCTTGAGCAGGAAGCAATCATTGAATGCCCTGCTTGCTGGTTACCTGTGGTGATCTTGCATTCTGATCAGTAGCAGTATGTTTCACATATTTGTTGCTGAATAGGAAATTATGCAGACAGGGAGAAGAGGAAGTTGTATTTCATAGCACCAACTTGTTTCTCTGTCTTCTTGTTTATGTGATCCCAGAGTTACCATCTTCAAAAATTTTCCTATGTTTTACACCTTTTAAAGTTCAGTGATCTATGTGGCCCTCAGTTGATATGAGGTTATTTTATTGGTTTGGGTTGTTTTTAATGATGTGATCACCAGAATTTTTGAATTGTGTGGTCCTTCAGGGATTGGGCTGCAGTCTGTTGGCTGTCAGTTATGTGATTACTGATCATTTGTCTTGTACCTATTTTAACACATTATAAGTTATAAAATATGCCTAAATGAATGTTACTTAGGTGTTACATCTTACTAGTTTACCAGCAATACAGTTTATGTATGTGAGACAGGCTAGGGAAACTTATTTTAATATGATTTTTTCTTATTTCATACTTTTAACAGATTTGTAAACTTCTATTTAAGCTCTGTAAAAACTGCAATACGTGTGTTCCCTGTATCAGAAAAATGTGTATAACACCAGGGATCACTTCTGTGGCGCTGCTCGACAGGGGCACAGGAAAATAACCTTCTTGGGTGGTGAAAGCCAGAGAACCTTGTTGGCTAGGCTTACATAGGCCCTTGGGCTAATAGCCTAGTAGCTACCTATGAACCTTTTGACCTTTCTCTGTGAATATAAACAAGGAGATGAAAGGAAAAGAAAATGTCTGAAACATGTAATTGAAATGCAAAGTGTAACTTTCTGCATTTACAGGAAGGCCATACTTACCTGCACATGATTATGATTGAGTTGGGAAACCAAGGGGTCATAAAATGCAACTGAAAGATTCTTTCAAGGTATAGCTGACCAGAGTTGTAAAAGCAGGCTTTAATATACAAATTCATTATGTTGTAAAGGTGAAAGAACTTGTTTTTCTGTGTGTGAAAAAGAGCTGAGTTAAACAATGTAATTACTACTGGTTCCTGGGAAACAAAACAATCTAAAGTTTGTTTGGAGATGAAACCAGAGTAAATGGTAGTTTTGCTTGGAGGCTTTGTTGCCAGCAACTGTGTAGGTTTGATGTGCAAATCTGCAATCTGTCTTGCATAACATTACAGCACACAGAACATCGAAGGGATCAGTATCCCTTCAGTTAGAGAAGGCTAGGGTACTTATCTAACTTTGAGGTTTTCCTTAAATATTCTGTCTGTAAAACTGATTGATCTTAGATTATCCAGTCCATCCACTTCACTGGATGTGACTGATCTACCACCACGCGTCAACATGCAAAACAGCTCTACTTACATAGCAAGAGCTCCTCCTATGCCTCCCATAATGCACTGCTACTCACTTTTTTCCCACATTGCTGCCATAGTATTCCTTGTGATCCTTAATGGTGCTTGAGATAAGTGCTCTTTTTCTTTCTTTTTTGAATAGAAAAGTTAGATTTTTTTTGTCTTTACCTTAAAAGTTAATAGTTGGCAGATTTTAAGTCAAATTGATTTCTTTTGAGCTGTTTACACTTTCCCTTTGTTTTAGTCTGCAGGCCTTCAATTAAAAAATAGCCTTTGTTTACTAGTAGAGTAAATCATTGAAAATTAGGTTTATCTAAGGTGGCACAGTGATGCAGAGGATAGTGTTGTTGCCTCAAAAAGTACAGTTTTGTACCTACCATAAATGTAGATGTTCGAGTGTTCACACTGCTGCAGTCATTACACTTGGGTTATCCTGCCGTCAGGCGTTTCCGCAGTCGGCCAGAGTTCCAAAGTCTTGGTCCGGCGTTGGTTGCTGTCGCTTCTTCCCTGACGTCAGTGCGCCAGGGGTATATAAGATGCATCCGACGCCATTTTCTTCAGTTTTTCTTGCCCCAGATGTCAGGTGCCTCCAAGTCAGTAGGCAATACATATTGCTAATAAGACATACATAAAAAATAAAAACAATACCTTCAGTTACAAGCAAATACACCACAAAGGTTGTATAGGGTAGAAAGGTATAGATAAGTCCAGCTAGGACAGAGGGGATGGAGGGAGGGTAACCTAGACTGCAGCAGTGTGAACACTCGAACATCTACATTTATGGTAGGTACAAAACTGTACTATGTTCATTGTGTTACACTGCTGCAGTCATTACACTTGGGTAGACTCCCAAAGCTAAGGTTGGGTGGCTGGTCTATAAAGAGTTAGGATTGGCTATGAGGCACTGCAGAACTGCAGTGGCAAATCCTGCTCTGGATTTAGAGTAAAGAGCCAAGTGGTAATGCTTGGTAAAGGTGTGCACTGAACTCCACGTTGCAGCCTCTAAAAAATTCCTTGGTTGGTACTCCTCTGAGAAAGGTTGTTGAAGTGGCTGTTGCTCTGGTAGAATGTGGCCTAATGTTATTAGGGACTGATTTTCCATGCTGTGTGTAGCAGTAACGAATACAGTGTCCTATCCATTTGGAAATAGTCTGCTTTGAGATAGCCTTGCCTTGTGATCCTGCAGCATATGCTACAAACAGTTGCTCAGTTTTCCTGAAAGTTTTTGTTTTATCCAAGTAGAAGTGTAGCTGCCTGTGTATGTCCAAAGAGTGCAGAAGTTTCTCCCCTTTATTCTGGGGGTTTGGATAGAAAGTTGGCAAATGGATGGATTGGTTAAGAACCACACTAGATACCACCTTTGGCATGAAGGTAGGGTTTGTCCTTAAAGAAACCCTGTCCTGATGAAATATTATAAAAGGTTCCACTGCCATCAATGCCGGTAGCTCTGAGACTCTTCGTGCTGAAGTTACTGCCAGGAGCAGAGCTGTTTTCCATGATAAAAATTTTAGATAGGCGTATTGGCTGGCTCAAAAGGTGGCAAGGTCAGTTTTTCCACAACAAAATTGAGGTCCCACATTGGTGTTGGTGCTCTCCGGGGCGGTCTTATGTTTTTAGCCCCTCTGAGGAACTGCTTTAGCAAGGGATGAGAGAATAAAGGAGGATCCGTGTTGTAATGAGCTGAAATGGCAGAGGCGTGGATCTTAATTGATGAGAAGGATAGGCCTTTGTCCAGCATCTCAGTTAAGTATTGTAAAATCTGAGGAATGTTTGGGACAAGAGGGTCAAGGCTTTGAGCCTGGTTCGAGGCACAGAATCTATTCCATTTTTCTGAGTAAAATTTCCTGGTGCTAGGCCTCCTGACCTCAGGGTTGCCAGATGTCCCTATTTGGGCGGGACTGTGCCGAGATCAGCAGCCTGTTCCAGAGTCCCGCCCTGTCATTTTAAATCCCGGGCAGCCTCCGCTTTGTTTTTTTTTTTTTTGATTGGCCCGTATACCGGCATACGGGCCATTCAAAAATCGCTAAACACGGAGTTTCTTTTGTTTAATGCGGAAGTTCCACATTAAACGAAGCTCCGTGTTTAGCAATTTTTGATTGGCCCTATGCCGATATACGGGCCAATCAAAACATTGCAAAACAGAGCTACTTCTGTTTAATGCGGAACTGCGATGTTCCACATTAAACAGAAGTAGCTCCGTGTTTAGCGATTTTTGATTGGCCCGTATACCAGTATATGGGCCAATCAAAACATCGCAAAACAGAGCTACTTCTTCCGCACTAAACAGAAGTAGCTCCGTGTTTAGCGATTTTTGATTGGCCCATATACCAGCATACGGCCAATCAAAACATCGCAAAACAGAGCTACTTCTTCCGCATTACACAGAAGTAGCTCCATGTTTAGTGATTTTTGATTGGCCTGTATACCGGTATACGGGTCAATCAAAACATCGCAAAACAGAGCTACTTCTGTGTAATGTGGAACTGCGATGTTTCGCATTAAACAGAAGTAGCTCTGTGTTTATTTATTGGCCCGGGCCAATAAAAAGACATGGAAGAATTTTTTTTTTTTTTTAGTCTTCACTTACAGTGAAAGACCTTTTTTTTTTAGTCCCTACCTGGCCAGTCGGAAATCTGACAACCCTGCCTGGCCTCCAAAATCCATAACAGCTTTAGAGAGAGGTGTTGCCTGTTTGACTAATGAATCTGCCATGCAGCCAGGTTTAGGGTTTTGAGCTGACCGTGCAGGATCTGATTGTTTTGTTGAGTCAGAAGGTGTGAAATTTGAGGCAAAATCCATCGTGGGCCTTGAGCTAAGTTCTTTAAGATTGGGTACCAGTGCTGGCGTGGCCAGTCTGGAGCAATCAGGATCATATGTGGTTTTTCTTGTCTGGCTTTTAGGAGTACCTTTGAAAGGAGAGGCAGTGGTGGGAAAGCATAAACTTTTAGGCTTTTCCAGCCGAATGAAAGAGCATCCACTTTCCATGCTTGTGTGTGGTAAGTCCTTGTGCAGAATTTTTGTAGTTGGCAATTCAGTGGGGAGGCAAAAAGATCTATGTCTGGGCACCCCCATTTTTGCGTTACCATGCTGAAGATTTGTGGATTCAATTTCCATTCGTGAGGTTCCATGATCTTACTGCTGAGATCGTCTGCCAAAGTATTTTTCTTTCCTGGCAGGAATTGTGCTTGCAGATGAACTTGATAAGTTGGAGCTGTGTTCCACAAGGTCATGGCTTGCCTGCATAGGGGATAAGAATGAGTGCCCCCTTGCTTGTTTATGTACCACATTACTGTGGTATTGTCTGTCTTTAATAATAATTGCCCAGGATGCAGAAGGTCCTTGAAAGTTGTTAGGGCATTTTGAACAGCCAACATCTCTTTTTGATTGATGTGAAGATGCATTTGGTCTGTGGTCCACTTGCCCTGAATACATTTTCCTGCCATGTGTGCTCTCCAGGCATAATCCGAAGCATCTGTTGTTAGAGTCTGCCTGACTGTGGGTAGAGTGAAAGGCTAACCCTTGTTGAGGTGACATGCCTGTGCCCACCATCGAAACTCCTGTTGTAGGCAGGGAATTATTGGTATTACTGTTTCTAAACTGTGAGAATGTTGAGTCCAAACACTTTTTAGGTACCATTGTAATTTCCTCATATGCAGCCTGGTAAATGGAATTAGTAGTATGCAGGATGCCATGAATCCCAGAGCCTGCAGAATTTTTCTTGCAGGGAGTTGGGACTTTTTTGCCAGCAATTGAAAATATTGAGTCAGTTGTCCTTGTTTGTCTGGCGTGAGATAAGCCATCTGGGCCATTGTATCCAAGCTGGCACCCAGGAATATTATCTGTTGTGAGGGCACTAGTTTTGACTTCTTTTCATTTACTGTATACCCTAGAGAAATTAGCAGCCTTTTTACAAACGCCAGATGCTTTAGAAGAATGTCCCTTTTCTCTGCTTGAATGAGACAGTTGTCCAGATATGGATATATTTGAATTCCTTTTTGTCTGCAAAATGCAATTACTGGTGCCAGGCACTTTGTAAAGACCCTGGGCACAGTAGATAAGCCAAAGGGCAGTGCAGAGAATTGGTAGTGCATTGTACCCGCTTTGAATCTGAGGTATCTTCTGCAATCTTGTCTGATAGGGACATGCAGGTATGCCTCTTTGAGGTCCATAGTAACAAGCCAAGCCTTCTTGCCCAGCATGGGAAGAAGCTGCTGTAGTGTCAGCATTTTGAATTTCGTAACATCCAGGTAAGTATTTAGAGCTGAAAGGTGTAGTATGGGTCTCTAGGCTTTATCCTTTCTGGGGACCAGGAAGAGTCTTGAGTAAAATCCTTGTCCTTGTTTCTTCTGTGTTACTTTTTGAATAGCTCTCATGTCTATGAGGACTGAAATTTGTTGTTGAGCCTCTGCCCATTGATTTTGTGGCAGGTTTGGCATTCCCTTTAGCCTTGGTAAAGTGTGAAAGTGGAACCTGTATCCTTGAGACACAATATTCAGAACCCATTTGTCTTGGGTGATTGTTTGCCAGTTTTGAGAAAAAAGTGCTAGTTTCCCCCCTAAGGGGGATGCCAAAAGGGAAGTGCTTGGCATATGAAGGGGGAAGTCATTGGGACTGTTTCCTGTAAGGTTGAGACTTGTCCTCACCTCATTTTGGGGTTGAGGTACCCCACTGTCATTGTCTGTAAGAGCCTTGGGGTTGAGATCTGCCTCTTGGGCATCTGTATCTGCCTCTCTGCAGCTTGTCTGACACTGGAAAGGACCAATTCTTTGTAGGCCAATTTCTGCTAAATCGAGGTGGCTGTACTTGTAAGAAATCTTTGACTGTTTGCATAGATTTAGCTTTATCCTCCATTTTCTTTAACACCTCCTCTGCCTTAACACCAAACAAGGTATCATGCTGTAAAGGAGCATCCAATAATTTTGCCTTAACATGGTCAGGTAAACTCTGTTCTTTTAACCAAGCATGTCTACGAATCACAGAACCGGTAACTGCGGCTCTACAAGAAGCCTCAAAAGAATCAAAACCACACTGCAGAGTATGTTTTCCCACCTGTTCAACAGCATGCAATAAATCCTGCATTTCTTTATAGTCAGGAGCTTCTGAGCTTGTAAGCATTTTCTGTTTTAACTGAGCCATTAAATATTGTTGGTACTTAAGCATGTGAAACTGGCAATTTAAAGCCCTTACTGCTAAAGTTGCAGAAGTGTAAACTTTCTTCCCCCATCTATCCAATGCTCTAGAATCTCTGTCAGAGGGGACTGGATTTTTTGCAATGGAAGCCTTAACCCCTTTGGGACCCTGGGAAATGGTTTCTGGGTCAGCAGAAGGGTTTTTATAAAGAAACTTGTGAGAGTCAGGGACTCTGTAATACCTATCTGGCTTGGCTGGAACAGGGGGCAAAGAATCAGGAGATAAGCTGGATTCAGAGAACACATTATCCACAATATCTAACACAGGCAGAATAGCAAGGGGCCTGTGCTGAGGCAATAAAAGGAAGTCCCTGAGCCTTTTCTTGGATTCTGAATAATCCTGACTTTCCCAATGGAAATGCTCCCTCGTGGTATGTAAAGTTTCCCCAAAAGAGTAATCCTCAGGAGGAGAGGCTGAAGTGATAGATTCTTCAGAATCAGTGTCCTCATAGGGGGTAGAGAGTATCCCTGGTCTGAAGAGGAATCAGAGGAAATGGAAACCTGATCAGAGGAATCATAGTCTGTATCCTGCCTAGGCCTTTTCTCAGGAGGGGGATGGGAACCCCTGATTAGAGTAATGAGGTCTTCGGCCATTTTGAGCATCTGTTTCTTAGGCATGGAGGACTGTCCTGGAGAATGCTGTACTTGCTTCTTTGTCTTTAACTGTGTTTTTGTCTTGGCTGTTGCTTTAATGGTAAGTTGTGAAGGTCTGAAAACACCCTCAGAAGCCGATGCCTGCTCAGCAGCTTCGGACCGATCTGAGGGATTAGTTTCCGTAGGCCTAATACCTTGAGTTTCCAGAGGCCTAGTTGTCTCCACGTGGGAGTCGGAGGCGGCCTGTGGCTCTGAGGTAGCAGGTGTCAGGGGCTGCGAAAGTGCCTCACTGAGAACTGGTGACTGGCCTAGAAGAGGCTTCATCGTTGGTTTTGGACCTCAGATGCTTGTCTTTATCCTTGTCTTTTGCGTTTTTTATGAATTGCGGTCGTCGGTTGTTCTGACGGCATTGTATAATTGAACCTTCGGCCAAAGTAGTGCAAAACAAAATCAAAACGTCGTTTTATAGTGCATTTGTTAAATCTAGCACAAAACCGACAACTAGTGACTTCGTGATCAGGGCCTAGGCATGGAATACAGTAAGAGTGGAAGTCCTTATGAGGTATTTGCTTCCCACAAGAAATACAATTATTAACTTTTTCTGACATCGGTCTGAGGCAAGAAAAAGGTTTCCCCAATGGGGTACTTAGCTTTATTGAAGACTTCGGATCTGAAATTCGACTTCAAAAATCATAGGAGTCGGCCGACCGGCACTTGCGAACTGCTTTTGCTTCGGGCACCGCGCGGCAAGAAAGACTGAAGAAAATGGCGTCAGATGCATCTTATATACCCCTGGCGTACTGATGTAAGGGAAGAAGCAACAGCAACCGACGCCGGACCAAGACTTTGAAACTCTGGCCGACTGCGGGACTGCCTGACGGCAGGATAACCCAAGTGTAATGACTGCAGCAGTGTAACACGATGAACATCAAGAGGTTCCCCAGTTTGATTCTCAGCTGGAGTGCCCTCTGTGTGGAGCCTTTATGTCCTCCCTGTGTTCACATTTGTTTCCTCCAGGTGCTCTGGTTTCCTCCCACATTCCAAAGGCATGAAGTAGATGGACTGGACACTAAATTGGCTATAGGTGTGAATGTGCATGTGAGTGTGTAGTGTAGAAGAACTACCATGGCAGGGCTAGTCACCTGGATGTGTGAACCTTGGCTGTAGATGATTGCCAGTATTGAAGTGACACCCCAACCCCATATCAAAAAATGGGAAAAAGAAGTTGTGGACAGATGGATGGAATTAGGGTTACCTAACATTGCAGTCCTATTTAAATAACTGTGTACAACTGCTGTCTCTTGTCAGATAAAGTATGGAAAAGGCTCAATGGTTAAAGAAATGTGACTGATGTGGCTACAAAATCATGCAGAAGGACATTACCAGCGTATGAGTGGTGTATTTGGAGCTAGATGATTTGAAGGAAGAGCATGACATATGAAAGTCTTGTGGATGAAGGATGTTGGAGGATTGCACAAATAAATATATTCTAACAGGTCTTCTTTAGATGATTCTTACAGAGATGATAATGCCAAAAAGAAAAAAAAGGAAAAAAAAGAAGAGCAGAAACATAACTGGATTATTCTTTATGTTCTTCCTATTGATCACTGCTGCAATAGCCTAAGCTGTATGGGATATCCTTTCAAGAATATAACAGCCAGCCAGCTTTCAAAGCTTCAGGGCACCTTCAATGCACCCAAAGTGCTAAGCAGCTTGAGATGAGCTGACTAAAAGACAAATTTGGGTGCAACGCCCTTCGGAGCCCTTTACTACCACCGAAGAGTACGCTAATCTGAAGCTTTTGAAGATCAACGGGCGGCTTGTGCTTTCCTTTGCTGGGCAAATAAGTTTCCTTTGCGGGGAAAACTTCCATTTTCTTATGTTTAATGATGCTGTATTACTTTCCTCTTCAAGAAAGTTGTGTTTTAATGGACAGTCTCAAGACTGTAACATACTTTTAAAAAGATCACTCATTTTTTTTCTTTTAGTTTTAAAGTAGTGTAAACTAACTGAAAGCATGTATTATGTAGAGAAATTCTGTTTAATGCTCATTTGTGGGGCTGCTGTAGTGCTTGAGAGTGTTTTTTCTGTGATTTTTCTGTCAAAATGTAACTTCTGTGGACTGGTAGCTTTACCGGGATTTGCTACTTGTCTTCCCTGGGAATGAGGCATCATTTTTGGCTTGACCATGGAAGAGGTTGTTAGTCCTATGGTTGGTCTTTCTTCAAACCACCAAAAGAAAAAGGTTAAGCAAACAGACTTTGCCACCACAGTAGGCTAGCTGCAGGTGGGTGACTCTGCTGTGGCCATTTGTTGTACCTTAGGCCAATCATCTTTTATCCTAATCCCTCTGGTGTAGTACCTGCAGCCATTGTGGACTGGAGGTTAGCCACATCCTTTGTGGCTGTTGGGAGTCCCCTCCTTGGGCAAGGTAGAGCCATTCTTTGTAGGCCCTGGGAGAGGGAACAGAGAAGGTTTCACTCTTAGGTCAAAATGCAGTGCCCATCCTGGGGATGTAGCGGTTCTCATTAGTAACATGGTTGGACCCATTTTTCTTTTCAAAAAGAAACAGAAAAAAACAGACATATATCTTCTCCTCAAAATTCTTTGGATAGGAGTAGTTTACTGGGACTGGCTGAGGGTTTAATTCAGGCTATTGATCCTTCTTGTAGAGTAGTCTCTGGTAAAAGAAAGAGGGATGCCTCTTTTCCTGAAGAGATTCAAGATTTTGAATCTAAACAGGAAGATGCAGGGATGGATTTAGGGCTTTGTCCTCAGTTTCTGATTCTTCATGTTGGGGGGGGGGGGTCTCTTTCTCTGAGACTACTGTTAGAATGTCCCAGTGTTTTCAGTGGGAGAACACTGAGGTTTTCTAGTCTCTCAGAAAGTACTATGAGTTGTTAAAGAAGGTTTTTCTAGAACCTTTACCCATTCCTCTTGTCCTGCCTGCTTTAGAGTGTATGTCTCTTATTGCATGCAATTTTCCTGATAGTTAGCCAAGTGTCCCTAAAAAGGCAGATAGGGCGTATAAAGTTTCCCAGGCTTTTAAATGTTTATACAATATTCCCAAATCTGACACAGCAGCTATAGTCTTAGTTGACTCCGCTGCTGCTAAGCACTTTGTTAATTCCAATCCAGGTCTTTCTAATAAGGATAGAAACATTTATTGATAGGTATTGGGGAAAAGTGTGTACTTCTGCAGCTTTGATTTTCAGAATTTTAAATTGTCAGGCTCATTTGTTAAAGTTTTTCCTGACATATTGTGAAAGTATGAGGAATGTTTTATCTACATTTTTTCTTGTGAAGAAAAAAACATCTTTAAATAACTTAGCTTCTTCTGTTGCACAGGTCACTACTCATTGTTTGCAGTGTGTGTGTATGATTCTGTTGATACTTCTTCCAGGGCTGTGGACATTGGTACAGTTTAATGAGTTTTGTTTGTCTTCATTCTCAAAATGTTCCAAATGATTTAAAAATGATATTTTAAATTCACCCTTAGACAGAGATTTAGTGTTTGTTCCCTGTGCTCCAGAGGTGATAAAAAAGTGTAATGAAAGGGACAAGCTGATTCAAGGAATCTCTTAAGAGCTTTCAGCCATCCTTTTCCAAATTGTCCAAGGAATTTCCTTTCTCCTCATCTTATTTTGGCAAAAACAGAATAAACAGTCTCAACAGAATTCAGGTAAACAGATGTTTAAGAATAAGTAGCAAGGGGTTCCAAAATGAAGTCTCACACCTCCCAAAACTAAGGGCAGTCCAGAAAGTCTAAATGACTGTTCAAGAGATCTTGGGACCCCGTCTCACCCTGGCTCCTGTTTTCTTCCAGGAAATCTGAATCTCCATTTTTCTGTTTGGTGACATATTGTTCCAGACAAATGTGTTCTGAAAATCATTCAACAGAGTTATAGATGGCAGTGGGAGGAAATTCCTCCTTTTCAGGGGGTCATTCCTCATCCTGCAGATGACACTCCTTTGTTTTATCCTGTTCTTTATCACATGCTGTCCCAAGGGGTGATCAAAACAGTCCCTTCTTACCAGGTAAGGAAGAGGTTTTATTCGAGGATGTTAGTGCCAAAAAAAAAAAAAAAAAGAGAGAAAGAAAACGATTGGGACCAATTCTGTATCTTTCATTCCTAAACTTGCTTGTGATAGTGCCTGAATTCAAAATAATGTCACTTTGCAACCTATTACCTCTTTTTTTCTCTTTCAAGTTTCCTGTTAACACTTGACTTAAAAGATTCTGATCATCACATGAAAAAAGGAAAGAAAGAGAATTAAATTATTTTAATTATTCCAATTATTCTTAAATATTTGCGTTGTACTTAGGTTCATAGGTTCATAGGTAGGTACTAGGCTATCAGCCCAAGGGCCTACGCAAGCCTAGCCAACAAGGTTCCCTGGCTTACGCCACCCAAGCAAGTTATTTTCCTGTGCCACTGACGAGCAGACACACAGAAGTGATCCCTGGGGTGTATTTCCTATTTCCCATCCACTCATCAAGATTTTTCGTGGAGTGCGAATGAACTTTGCTTGACATAGATGGGTAGCCTGTTCCAGAGTATGGGAAGTCTCTGGGATAGGAATTTATCCCTCCAGCATGTCCTGTTTATTGTGGTGACAAGGTTTAGGTCCTGAGAGTGTGTAGCTCTGAGGGACTGGGATTTCTTTAGGTGTAGCATGTCCAACAGCTCTGGGTTTGACATAGCTTTATATGTTAGGCAGAGATCACCTCTGAGTAGGCGATATGCTATGGAGTAAAGCTGGAGTTTTTTGAGGTGGTCTGCGTAGGGCATTTGTTTGAGTCCAGTAATCCTCTTTGTGAGGTACTTCTGTGGCCTTTCCAGCTGCTGCAGATGTCTTGTGAGGTACATTCCAAAAGGGGCGTTGTACTCTGTAATGGGTCTAATGAGTGATGAATAGAGGGTAACGATGACCTCTTTTTTCCTGGATGAGAACCCTTTTATGATGAGGTGTGCCACGTAGAGGGACTTCCTGACTACTGTGGCGATGTGACTATCAAAGGAGAGACTACAGTCCACCTGGGTCCCAAGGTCTCTTATCACGCATTCGGTGTTAAGTAGATTGCTGCCTATGTGGTAGTTCATGGGTACAAAGTTTTTACCAAAGGGGATGACACTGCACTTTTTGTCATTGAGTTTGAGGCCATGGCTCTGACACCAGGCATCTGTCTCAGAGAGGCCCTTCTGTAGGATGGTCACATCATTTGGGGACTTGACTATGGCTCCTAGTTTGCAGTCATCTGTGAACTTCGTTAGCCAGTGGCCTTCTGTGTTAGCCTGTACTTCAGAGAAGTAGATACCAAATAGGAGTGGTCCCAGGATGGAACCCTGTGGTACTCCACTTGTCACTGCTTTGAGGTCAGATTTGGAGTCTGCAACTTTTACAGTGTGGGTTCTGTCAGTTGGCCAGTTGGCAATCCATCTTGTGATGTAAGGATTTATGCCTAGTTTA
This sequence comes from Protopterus annectens, assembly GCF_019279795.1. Taxonomy (NCBI): domain Eukaryota; kingdom Metazoa; phylum Chordata; order Ceratodontiformes; family Protopteridae; genus Protopterus; species Protopterus annectens. The sequence continues at coordinate 1,911,861,165 of NC_056737.1, forward strand.
TTGAGTTTAGCTATAATTCCAGAATGGGGGATGGTGTCGAAAGCCTTGGCGAGGTCAAGATAGGCTGTGTGAACCACTTTACTCTCATCTACGGCTTTGGTGACTGCCTCAAAGAAGTTGATCAGGTTCAGCAGGCATGATCTGCCTTTCACAAACCCGAACTGGGTGGGATCCAAAGTTTGGAGGTTACCAATGTCTTTGTTTATGAGTTCCATGATGATACGTTCCATGGCTTTGCAGACCAGGCTCGTCAGGCTAATAGGTCTATCGTTCCCGGGATCAGTGGTGGCTCCCCCTTTGTGGAGTGGGATAACTGTTGCTGTGTGCCATTCAGTGGGCACAAAGCCTGATGCGAGGCTATTACTGAACATGGTGCTTAAGTGGGGAGCCAGTTCATTCTGAAGTTCATGTAAAACGCAGCCTGGGATGTTGTCCAGTCCCATGGATGCTGTGTTTTTGGCTTTAGAGAGTGCAGCTTTCACCTGCGTAGCTGTGATTACAGGGACTCTGCATTCTTCCTGTATAGATATGGGCCCTTTAGGGGGTGGGGGGGGGGGTAAAGTTAGCACTGAACCTATCTGCCACGATGTTGGCAATATCAGTTGGTTCTGTAATTTTCATGCCTTTGTGCTGTAACTCAGAGCAGATCTGGGTGTTGTCATTGAGATTCTTGACATCGCTATAGAATGCTTTGTGGTTGTCCATGGAATTAGTGGCAATTTTATTTTCGTAGCTAACTTTGGAGGATCTTATAAGGGATCTCAGCTTCTTACTGAGGCTGACCAGGGAGCTCCTCCACTCATGGGATTTTACTCTCTTTTGCAACAGTTTCTTCCTTCTGTTGTACAGTTTGTTTATGGCAGGGGACCACCAGATTGGCTTCCTTTTTTTGGAGGATAGCATCTTGGTTCTGTTTGGGATAGCACGATCCATGTACTCATGTAGGTGCTTATAGAGCGCATTTGTGTAGGATTCAGCAGTTGTAACTGTATTGTCCATCTGCATGGGTGTCATGAAGTTCACTACTTCTGTCTTAAGAAGCATGAAGTTGGCTTTGGAGAACTTTCTTACTGTGGTTTCCTTAATGGGGTTGGGGGTGGGATGTGGATATCAATGGTGATTAGCTCATGGTCGGATCGGACCAACGAGGAGTTGACTTCAGGTGTGGAACACCAGTCACTCATGCTGGTAATGACTAGGTCTAGGATATTGTTGCCCCTGGTGGGGGTGTGGATAAGTTAATCTAGGGCATTGGAGTTTATGAATTCCAGAAAGCGTTGCGCTAAGGAGTTAGTACAAGAGTAGTTTTCCCAGTTAATGGTGGGGTAGTTGAAATCGCCCATTATTAGGGTGTTTGGTTGAACCCTAATATTTTCCAGTACATCAAGAAAAGAGGAGTGGGAATCCTGGGGCATGGTTGGGGATCTGTAGCAAGCTACAATTTGGATTGCAGATTTGCCAAGAGTTAGTTGCACTTGGATAACCTCGGATGCATTATGCTGAGCAACTAGCCTGGAGGTGTGGATATCCTTAATGAATATGGACACACCCCCACCTTTGGTGTTTCGGTCCAGGTTAGATGGCTGAAACGTGTGGTATGAGTTATAGCCTGGTAGTGCAGGGGTGCTCTCTGGAGCCTTGAACCAGGTCTCAGTCACTGCACAGATATCGATGTTCTCCATTTTAAGGAGTGCCTCGAGTGAATGCATTTTGAAATTTAGACTTCTAGCATTGAGTAGCATTACCCTCAGTTTTTGCTCGCCTTTTCCTGTTATGGTGGTGAATTTGTTACTTGAACCCTGCCTAAAAAAGGCACTATAGGGGCAGCAAGAGCCTTATCCAGTATCTGGAATCCTAGGGGTGACAGGTGAAGGCCATCTGTGGCAAACATCGTGGTCTGTCGACCATGTCATCCCAAGCAGACAGATACTGGATCCCCTTTGAATGACACCAGAAGCTTAGCCAATTGTTGAAATCAATAATTTTGTCCTTGTACTGCGGTATCATTCTGGGCGATGGCAGAATGCTACTCAGGGCTAAGGTCATACCTACTTGGGCTACAAGATCGCAGAGCTCTTCCATGTCTCTTTTCATGTTGTCCAGGGAGGTATGTCTCAGGTCATTCACACCAACATGGACAATGACAGAGTCATATTTGTACTTGTTGTGGAGTGACCTGAGTGCATGTGTTATGTGGCGGATCCTGGCACCCGACAGGCAGCTGACAGTAACCTTCTCCTTGTTTAGCCTGGTGAGTGGGACATCAGTGTTCCTGACTATAGAGTCACCTATGACTAGTGTGTTGGGTATGTTGTTTTGCCTTATTGGCTGTGTTTGAGTGGCACACTGAATCTGTGGGCTATGTTTCATTTGGGTTGTGTTGGGGGATGGAGGTTGCTTGTGTTTCTGCTTTGGAGGTCTCTGTTACTTAGGCAGATTATTATTGAGAGCATCCGCAAATGTTTCTGAGTTTCTATGTATGGATTTTGGTGGTGTAGACGTAGTGAGACTGTGTGATGAGTGTGGTGTGGTGCAAATGTTTACCTTCTCCTCATGACTGTCAGGTTCAGTCTTGGTTGGTGAGAGCTTTGCCTCCAGTTTGGCTAGATAAGTGCATCTCTCACAGGTTGTAGTGTTGGGTGGTAGGAGGAGAGGGTTGTCTGTGTACATGAGGCAATTTCTACATTGCCTCAAGATGCCCAGATTCATCAGATAGACAGGGGAGAACACTGGGAGCTGACCCTTGGACATGCCTGAATAAAAAAACTATTTTCCTCTAGATAAGTGAGGAAAGTGAGTACAAGAGCTGTTTTTCTCAACACCAGTGAGAAAAGTGATCTGTTTGGTAATAATACATTGTACTGTTCTGCTTCATTCCATCTGTTTGTATTTTAAGTTTGTTGTGGGACCTTAGTCTAGTATTTTTATTAACAGTTGTGGGAAGATTGTATTTCTGTGTTAATCCGCACTTCTGTTTCCACAATTAGAATTACTTGTAAAAGCCATCAGTTTGCATGTTAAACCCTACTGGCTCCATAGTCTTGTAGTTTAATTCACAGTTGTGGCAAAACTGTATGCTCCTGCAAGATTTTGAGCCTTAGTCATTTATTATATCATTTTGTCCATAAACAGTGTTACTAGTAGATTTCTGAATAGTCTGGTGCCTTAAGTTGTTGTAGAGGGTCAATAGTGAGAGAAATGTTTCTACTCCAGTTTTTGCTTCAGTAATTTGATGTTCTGTTTATCTTTCTCCTGGTTAAACTTGCATTCTTTTTTCTGCCCCATCCCCCCTAATGCATTAAGCTAAAGTATCTGAAAGAGCTCCAATATTACTTTTATTTGATTGCATGCCTGTATAGCTAACCTGCTTATTTTTCTCCAATCCCCACACCCTTATTGCTTTTGTTGTTTTATAATGAGGCTATGCCTCAGGCTTCCACCCCTTATGATAATCTTATCTTTGAGGGCCTCCCTCCCCTCTTTCATTGCAATAGACTGTTGTATATGCTGCATATGTATTCTTCCCACCCATTGTTTTTCATAGGTCCATGATGCTGAGTGCCCACCCAGCAAACCAGTATTGCTCTTGAGTAAACCTGCTTTGCTACATATTGTCTCCTGCTCATTTTCCAGGAGCTCAGCAAAGTTTGGAGTCCTAACCTGCATTCCAAAAGTGTTTTACTTGTATCCAGTGTTATCCAGGCAAAATTAAGTACCATAGATTGTTAAAACACACAAGCTATTTTTTTGTAAAAAAATGGTCTTCCTCTCACTGTTACTGCTTTAAGGCAGTCTTGAAATTGCCTTCAACAAAGGCTTTTTAGCTATCTGTTTTAGTGGTTTGTGGTAGCTCTGCACTTATGAGTCTGTTCTATTGTGTTTCTACATGAGGAGGACTGGGTTTATTCAACTTGTGGCAAGTGGAAATGCACAGAAGGGCTCACTGTGCAGTCATTTTATTCATCAGATGCCTCATTAGTCAGTTTTCTGTTTTTTCTGTGCTGCTATAAATTTTGCTCTTTTGTGTGGGTTAGCAGTGCCCTGTACAATAGCAAACACCTAGAAAGAATGGTTCATAAAACTGTATCCTGTGTGAAACTGCCTGCCCAGCTATCTGGAATTCTGTAAATAATCATATGTCATTTCTGAATATCAACATGATTCATATGATTGTCTTACAAATGTAAAAGAACTATATGTTATGTGTATATTAAACTATTGGTGTAGAAGTGTGTGCTGAATAAGGTTTGTACAGTACTAAGCATCAAGGATGTGTCCACAGTGTACCCGACTGGAAAAGAACAGAAATGTATATAAACTATATACCTGTGCAAATGTATATTTTAATAGTAGATGCTGGAATATACATAGTTAACTTACATAAATTTAAGAAAATAAGTTGAAATTAAAGTGTTTTATGATTGTGCTGTCTCTCAGTTTCAGTAAAGCAGACACAATGTCTAGAGCTAGAGGTTTTTCTATTGTCTTGGAGAAAGGTAATTACTAAGTCTAAAATGTAAAAGTGTTTAATTGTTTTACAGCTTCCACTTCTCAGCAAACATCTGAGAGATGTGTATTTTTAACACAGATGTTAGTTTCTGTTAGCCTGGGAACTGAAGGCAGGTAACAAAGTGTGATGTTATCCAAGGTAACCCAGCAGTAATGTTTGATATTAATTTAAGAACTCTCTCAGATAAAGACTTGGCATTTTGTATTTTGTCCTGGACCTAGCAAGAACATCCACTCATCTGCATTTGCCTTGCTCTGTAAGTAAGTTTTTTAGGGCATATTAACTCTTTTTTAGATATAGCTAGGAATATAGTAAATATTAGTTTAGATGTTTTCTGTATTTAATCGAGACTGGCCTGCATTGTTGTTTTAAATATCTCCTGTGGTTTTGAACTCTGAAGTAACTGTGTTTGCTTTCTGAGTATTGTCTTGTTCTTTTATTATTTATTATTCAATATATTTAAACTTATTTTTGTGGCTGATATTTGTGAGACATATGTAAGCTCTTAGAGTACTTGTATTTGGTGACACTGTACAGGCCACTCCTAAATAACCTTGCTCTTGGTCAGACTACCATTTGGATTATTATTACATTACACAGCAGGTTTGGACACCCTTTGGAAAGGGCCTTAGAGTAGCCGCTAAAGAGTTGGTTGGTGGCACTGATAACTACCTTATAGTCTGGGCAGAAGGGGCTATAGCTAGTAAACTTGTGCCAGTCTTTCCCAGGTGTGTGTGTGTGTGTGTGTGTGTGTGTGTGTGTGTGTGTGTGTGTGTGTGTGTGTGTGTGTGTGTGAGCTACTTGGGCAGGGACACGAAGCACTGGTTGGACAGAGAGTGTGCTGGAGATTTTGCCTTCACCACTTCTTGTTGAGATCTCAACCCTGTAGCTGTGCCAGTGGGGAGTCTTACTGGGGATCTGGAGAGAGAGGGAGAAACCAGCCCCAGACTGACTGTGATCTCTGTGTGCTCTTAAGGGAAATTGTATTTTACTGTGTGTGTACTTGTAATCCTCTTATTGTGTACGTCCCTCACTGTTGCCACTGGTGAGGATTGAGGCTCCTTGATTACTGGGCCAGTGCAGGGATGTTACACCCTGTAAATCAGCAATATAGTGTAAATATCTTGTGCATCAGCAAGTTTAAAGCAGCTGGTCGGGAGTCAAGTGCCAACACCTACAAATTTAATTGAATTCAGTATTGTGTAGACATTAAAGTTAATAGAATTTAGTGCTGTTTAGCATAATCTGCTCCGATAAAGTACCCTTATTAGCCTTCTAATCCTAATACACCACCCCTTTCTTGCTCACAAATCAAAGGACTAAACAGTATGGATATGCAATTTCCTAACTTATCTGTAGCCAGCTTGGTGGTTATGGGCATCTTGAGACAATGTAGCAATCATAGCCAGCCTTAAGCATAGGCCAACTATGCAGCCACCTAGGGTGCTGCTCTAGCAGGGGCACTTTTCCAGTAATTTAGATGGTTTAGGTAGACCAGGATGGGGCACAGGAAAGTGTTGGGGGGGCTCTGTGTAGACATTTTGCCTAGGGCACCAATTGACCAAAGGCCAGTCCTGGTAGCAATTGTCTTATGTTTACTGACAAACAATCCTTAAAGCAGCAGATACAATATGCAATATGCTTTATGTCTTTAGTCCAAGAAGAATTGATTCTGCAAGGGTCTCTCAGTGTAGTGACAGTTTTAACACCTCTGCAGTAGTGTGGGGAGGGGACTGTCGAATTCTCTTATACTACAAAAGAAAATCCTGAATAAAGGCTTGCAATTTAGCTACTTTTCTGGCTCTAGCTGGATAACTTCTAAGTATAGTGTAAAACAAGGCCTGAGCCGATCATAAATGAGGTTGATTAGTCAGAAAAGAAGCAGTGCTTTTTCAGAAGGTAAAGAAGATAATAGCGACTCACACAAATCACATTACATGTCAACAGCATGGGAATTCACAGTTATTTCCTTATGTCTGGCATGAATAATACAAAGCATTATGTGAAAGAGAAAGGGTTGAGGGAGAACAAGATCATGTTTATACATCAAGCCCCATTGGTAGTCATGTTGTGAAAAACAGGCTAAAGTTACAAATAAAGTACTTAGAGTGATTTTGAGGTGTTAAAATAGGTCAGGAAACAAAGAGTGAAAAAAACAGATTGTTTTTAGTTCTAGGGTGGAGTTTTCCCTTAAGGGAGGACCTTCAACAGATCCTAAAAACTACTGACTGATTAGTATTACTAGTCTTATTTGCAAAGCCATGGAATGAATTATCATGGAAATTATCACCAATGACATAGGAGACCTCCAGACACTGGATCCACTCCAGTTTGGCTTTGTCAAAGGAAGGTCTTGCTTACGGAATCTGGTAGACTTCTTTGAAAAGATGACTAAGGCAATAGATGAGTGGAAAAATGGTGCACACTCCCTATCTAGATCTGGCTAAAGCATTGATACAATTCCCCACATGAGCATTGTCAACAAGATTGTGGAATTAGGTATAAACTCCTTTATAACATGCTAGATAGCTAGCTGGTCCATTGATAGGACCCATGTAGTTAGAATCAGTGAGGCCACCTCCACAAAGAGGCTGGTCACCAGTGGAGTCCCCAAGGGTGCTGTGCTGGTCCCACTTCTCTTTGGCATCTACTTCTTGAATGGCAAAGCCAATATCAAAGGCCATTGGCAGAGCAAATTGGCAGATGATTGCAGATTGGTCATTGAATCCCCCCCATGATGAAAACATCATTCAGGAAGGTCTAGTTCAGACAAATTCTTGGTGCCAAAGCCATTGCTTAAAACTCAATACCAAGAAATGCATTAAAGTACCTTTTAGGAAATGTACCACCCTGAGTAACTACATCATGAATAAAGCACCCCTAAAAGTTAATTCACTAGTCAGGGATCTAGGAACTCATGCAGATAGTAACCTAACCTTCGATCAGCATGTGTCCAAAGTAGTAAGAAAATCCTTCTGTTTTGCTCAACTTGTAAGCAGAGTATGGCATCTAGTTTCAGAGAGGTCAGCATACCACTGTACTTGGCCCTCATCAGAGCCACCATAGAGTAAAATGCCCCCTTCAGTATGTACCGGATCAGTCACATGCAGCAATTTGAATGCCCACAAAGGTTTCTTACAAAAAGAATATGGAGAGTAAATGCAATGTCCCACACTGTTATCCTCAAAGGCTTTTCTCTTTACTTTGAATCATACAGACTTCTGAGCGGTGATCTTTGCCTGGCATACATGGCATTCTTGGACCCTGTTTTGATGAACTTTTTGTACATCCTTAAAACAAACAGCATCAGAACTAATAGATTAAGAGAGCTAAATGTTGCTTGCAGCATAAATAGAACATGTTGAAGCGATAGGTATGTTTCTCATAGAATTCCCATTTTCTGGAACAGGTTCCCCATCCATGTGAGGTGGAGTTCCTCCCTATCCCTTTTTAAGTGCAACTTGGACCAAGAATGGGTATTCGGAAATTCACCCCGGTCTTGCTCCTATGTCTGTGATGGAAAGAGGCAGTCAGTAAATCACCACCTATATAAATCAAATTTGTGGGTCACATTTGGGTTACATGGCTAGGCTTATAAGGGCCCTAGTAACCGTTAGCTTAGTATACACATTTGAACCTATGATCCTGTGAACATCAGTGTTCTTCCAGACTTCAGGCATTTATTATGGTTTTTGTGTCACTGGATCACATTATCAGTTCTCTACCTTATACTTTGGACTATTCACTGCAACAAGTGTGTTCACAAAATGTCTGGCTGCAGTTATAGCTCATTGCAGGCTACAGGGTATCCACACACTCTTGTCTTAGGTGAGAGATCTCTTACACTTGCTGGGATTACAAGACAACATTCAAAAGTCTTGTATGACTTCCTCACACAGTATTGTTCTCCTGGCATGTCAACTAGACACCTCAGTTCAAATAGCTTTTCCTCCACAGGAAAAAAAAAAAGATCTTTATCTGCATACATTTCTAAGGTTTTTAACATAGTCTTTGGTCACTGTGAAGGAATACCTCAGAATTTTGAGTCTTATAGCATCTGTGATTCTCATGATTCCCCTGGCAAGACTCCACATAAGAAAGATACAGTGGTATCTGAAATCTCTTTGGTGCCATCTTCAACACCCTTTATCTTTTCAGGTCCCAGTGCTGTGGTTTATCAGAAGATACATGTTTTGGTGGAGAGAAAAGATATCCTTAAATCTAGTTCTCCCCTTCTCCATAGCAGTGACTTTAGATGCTTTTTCTTTGCTTAGGGAGTAATTTGGGAGGGATAAAAGTGCAAGGGGTGTGGGACACCAAGGACAGATGTAAGCACACTAGTATCAAGGAGATGCTAGCCCTGATCAAAGTACTCAACTCTGTGAATCATCTTTGGTCCCTGGAATCTCTTCATATGGTACAGACAATGCCACAGTCATGTGGTACATCAACAAGTAAGGGGGCAACCCGGTTGTACTCCCTTTGCAGATTAGTCATGTCAGCTTGGAATATTGCTTCATGGCATGATCTCACTCCACATGTATACTACGTTCCGTCAGAGCAAAGTTGTGTAGCAGACAAGCTGAGCAGGACCAGAGTAGACCTTCACAAATGGAAGCTAGATCAGGGGGGTTTCCAAGATTTTTTTTTTTAAAGCAAGAAGCATCTTTATTAAATTATCACTTATGACATAGGCAATCATACATTTATAAAAATTAAAACAAACTATATTGACATAATCTTAGTTGCAAACATTATAAATCACAAACCACATTGACATAATTTTAGTTGCAAACATTATACATCACTTATAATCTACCAAATCATTGTCAGTCAAATACATAGCTCATTCAAATCCTACCTTCTTTTAAACCTCATTCCTCCTCTATATGTATTGTTCCCAGAATTCCCTTTTTTGTATATAATTTGCTCCTACCCTTTTCTGGAGATCCCAATTCCAATTTTTTATATCCGCTACTATATTCACAACTTCTAGTGTAGTTGGTTTAGACTTTGATTTCCATTTTATAGTAATTGTTTTGTTTTTTTTTAGCAGCCACCATAATTCGACACAGCAAGGCCTTACTATATCTAAGCAATTCCAATTCTGTATCTTAGTTTAGAAAAATAATTTCCCTAGATACACCAATTTGCTCACCTAGTATCTCTGATAGTCTGCAGAGAATCTTTAAAGCCTGTAAACTTATTACACTCCCAGAAAATATTTTCCCAGTTACTTTTTTCTTCCCCATCATACCTCCAATATTTGCTGTCTGCATGAGGAAAAATTTTTCGGAGTCTGCTTGTAGTATAAAAATACCTATGTAAAGACTTCCAAGCAAAAAAATCCTAAATCTTCTAGATTTTGTTGCATATTTGGGAGACATACATATATCCCCCCTGTAGATCAGTATGTATCTTGAACCTAGTCAACCACTGTAGCTAGATAGTACATGCATAAAAGTTACTGAGCACGTGCAAGATCAGTGCCATTTTGTACTGTCAGAGTGAGTGCAGGCATGTATGAAGATGCAAATGTGAGAGTGTTTGAAGAAACAAGTCAGTAAGTTAGCTTATCATGTACGAAGTATATATTCCAGTTACAACTCTTGATGGGTTTATGTACAATAAATGACTTCAATGCATACCCAACCTCAGTATCTCATTTGAATACACGAGACATGCAACATCCCCCATTGTTTCTTTGTGAATTGCTTATCCAATCTGTTCCTCATGCAATATTTTTTATACTGTACTAATTATTCCTTTTTTAACAGCAGCTTCTGTTCTAGACCCTACTAAAAACTTTACCAGTATTGGTCCTTCGTTTGTGACCCCCTGTTTCTTTCTCTGTGCCTATACTCTGATATCAATCCTTGATAGGGAAGGCTTTCTCTAACCTGCAGTTCAAATACATTCTTGATGTCTTCCCATTCTGTTACATTTTCCTCTCTAATTATCTGCTCCCAATACCTTGGTTCCTTTCCCTGTTTTCTCCAATAAATTCTAGCTCCCTCTTGCCGATATCCCTAATTGCAATCATCCCTATTGGCAGAATCTCCTTTCTCCATTCCTAAGTTGGCTTAGTTCTTAGAGTACTGTCTGCTACTTTATGAATACAATATTTTGTGTGACTGTTGTTATTCTCCTTAAATATCTGCATCCAAAATCCCAGTATTTCCTTGTTTCTTGAGCTTCCCCCTTGTTTCATCATCATTCCTTTCAACTTTGAATTATAGGTTTCTGCTTGTACTATGTATAGGAGACTTAACTGTGTAGCTCTGAAATGCCCTATCAAATCAGGCAATCCTAATCTGCCTTGTTCTATTGGAAGACCCAGTTTATCCCATTTGAGTCTAGCTGTCTTCCCCTCCCAGATGAATCCTTCATCTCTTTATTAATTGCTATCCACAACTTCTCCTCTGGTTGATAAAAATATGCCTGACCTGTGTATAAAGTTAAAGGGAATAAAAACATTTTAACTTTTTGTATCTTACTATCAATTTCCATACAACAGAGTTTCCAATTTCTCAGTTTTTGTTTTATTTTCTCTTCCCACATATCCTTAGCTGCCATACAGGCATAATTTTTAATCCATACTCCTAAGTACTTAATTTTATCATGTCTCTATAAATATGGATATTACTGAACTAATTTTTGTGTAGGTACATAATTTACAGCTATTGCCTTTGTTTTAACGTCATTAATTTTGTATCCCAAAAAGATTTGAAACTGTCTCAAAATGTTCTACAACACTGAAATGCCCTTTTCTGATTTCATAAAATAATATCATCTGCAGATAGAGACAGCTTTTTTGACTACCATACCAACAAATATAGCCTTGAATATCTGAGTCCCTTATTTTCTTTGCCAGTGATTCTAAATATAATGCAAATAACAAAAGGGAAAGAGGAAGGGGGCTTCCTCAAGTAGATCTCGTATTTTCCTCTCTGAACAACCAAATGGCAAAATTCTGTTCAGGACTCAGTGCAAGAAGGCCTGATAAACAGTCGACTTTTCTTTTCTTTTCTTTGGACAGGAATGTTCCTGTATACCTTTACATCCTTTCAGCTAATATTCAGAGTATTTCTGAAGATTCAGTAGGAATCCCCCAAGATCATTGTGGTGACACCCTTCTGTCTCAGGCAGCTGTGGTTCTCCCTTCTTTTGGAAATGTCCAGGGGCAATTATCATGACCTTCTTCACAGTATGGATATACTCATACAAGAACAGGGGTGTTTGATACACTCCAACATCAACCATCTTCAACTGATTGTCTGGATGAGATGGCCTCAATTCCTATTACGCACCTTGTTTTCTGAGGATTTGCAACAGGTACTAATGGAGGCAAGAAAGCCTGCTACTAGACAATCATATATTAGCAAATAGAAAAGTTTTTTTAGGTGGTGCCAATAATGTAACCACCACTCATTCAGAGCTAGTTGTTCTTTGGTTTTACAATATTTGTGTGAGTCAGTACTGTATGGCATTTCTTATTCCTCTATCAAGGTTCATTTATCGGCCATTTCAGCATGTTTGCCCATGGATCCTCCTCTTTCAAGGCAGTTTCATGACAAAATGTTCTTGAAAGGGGTTTTGTATAAGAGGCCTCCAAGTAAACTGATGGTCCTTCCTTGGGATGTTAATTTTTTCATTAGAGAAGCATAACACTTGCTCCATTTGAACCAGTTGATCTGACTGACTTGAGGTTCTTAACATGGAAAAACAGTTTTACTGATTGTTCTGACCTTCGCAAGAAGGGTATCGAGCTCTTATGGCGAGTCAGCCCTACCTCGTTTTTCATAGGGACAAGGTTTATTTGACAACAAATCCTTCTTGTATGACTAAAGTGGTATCCAAGTTTACTCTAAGCCAAACTATTCATCTCCCCATTTTCTTCCTAGAACCTAAAATTGAGAGATTAAGGCTACACCATACATTGGATGTCCACAGACAACTCAGGTACTTTAATTTTCAGAACTAAATCTGTCAGATCTTCAGATCAGTTGCTCATTTCTTGTGTAGGTAAAAAGAAGGGACAGCCTGTGTCAAAACAAGACTATTTCCAAATGGTTGTATAAGGCTATTACCTTTTGTTAAACTCACCATGACAAATCTATTCCAGGCAGGGTCAAAGCCTAGTCTATCAGGGCCTTGGCTTCATCTATGCCTTTTTGGAAAGGGTTTGATTTTAGAAGTATTCTAGAAGCTGCTACTTGGTCCTCTGTCCATACTTTTATTTAACACTATAAGCTTGATTCCTTCTCTAGGTGTAGATCAAGTTTTGCTAGGACCATTCTCCAGGGGCTCCTTGACCCTTCTCCTTCCTCTTCCCAAATATAGTTAGATATGATAATCTTCCCAGATAGCTAAGGCTAGTGCAGCAATGATAATTATGAAGAACATAGTACAGTTGTGTAAGTTGAACTTACCATAATGGTAGATGTTTGAATAATTACTGCTGCTGCAGCAGCTGCTCCCTTTGTCCATCACCCTTGTTTAATGGTACGCTTTTTATGCCAGGGTGTGCACATTTATTTTTTGTTATTCCTAACATTGTCCTTTCAGGGCTCAGCCTCCCTGTCTGTACTGACAGGAAAGCTCTGAAAGGCATTGTGCCCAAATTTGAATTTTAGTTAGCTCATCTCGAGTTGATTAACAGTTTGGGCATACAGAATGTGCCCTGAAGCTTTGGAAGCTGTCCGAATATTATATCCTTGGCAGTATATAACTCATATAGGTAAGGCAGCTGCAGTAGTGATCATGTAAAATATCTACTGTTATGGTAAGTTCAGCTTGCATAACTGTGCTTTCTCCAAAACAACTAAGATCTGAAGAGCATACTTTAAAAACTTCTCTCCCTGCTGCAAAGACTCCAACCTTAGGCCACTCTTATCATGAACCTCATCAGGGACCAATCTTTAGCACTTCTTTGCTGCAATTTCCTATGCAGTCATCCTGTAGCAGTCACCATTATTCAGGACCCTTCTCCAAGTAAAATAGTGGAGAACGTTTCCTCAGAGAAGTAATTGTCCTAATTTATGGAGTCCAGATCAGCATTCACCATGTTGTCCTATTCAATGAGATCTGTTAGAAGGCCCTCAATACAATACGTCATGGAGTGCTTGATGAGGGTATTTAAAGCACAGATTGAAATGGATATCATACTGTCTCCCTGTCTCTAGGGCAGACAGGTCCAAACCCCAACCATCTACCTCCTATGCTTCTTCCCTAGGCCCCATCCCGGCACTGGGAGATTTGGAGCCAACAGTGATTCACATCTACAACAGTATCAAAAGGGCTAGACTCTTCAGGTCTAACTTGGTTGGTCTCATCAGTCTTGCTGTCAGCCAGCTCAACATTGAGAAAGACTAGTCCCTGAGAGGTCAAGGTTCAAGAGGTTGGTGTTAATATTGGCACCAGTTCTGTCAGGGCCATTCACTGTTTCTGACACCTTAGTGTTTGACCTCTTGGTGAAACAGCCAGCCTCAGGTTTGGGAGTTCATCTCAGATTTGATGTCTTTTTCATGCTGGACCTCAATTGATGTCAGCCTTGTTGACACTGAGGTTGTCTTTGGTACCAGATCCTATTAATTTAGCCCATACGATCTGACATGTGGGTCCTCGAGCCACTTGTTGGATCTGACTCAGCGGTATCAGATGTCCAGCCACAATCTCCTTTATGAATTTTCCCTCTCATAATGCACCTCTCATCCTAGTTACCCCAGATGTTGCTTGCCGGCTTTGTGATAAGAAGCATGATCACTTGCAGCCAATTGCTCCACTTCATTTTTCTATAGTTATTGAATTTATATGTATTAACTCCCCTCACTAGGTGGCTAAGGAGCAGGTTATGGTTAGCTGCCTGTCAGGTGGCAAGATCTGTCAAGTCACTCCGCCATAGCCCATGTGGGGGTGAATGACTTGAGATGTACCTCACTTGACAATATGAAAAAAGAAATGACTGAGCTCTCAGATTATGTGTCACAGGCAGGTATAAGCCTAGCCTAAAGCAACATTCTATCTTCTCCAAGGATGATGCCATAATACAAACAAAAAATGATCGACTTAAACAATTCACTTATTTTCTGGTGCCAGTCCAAAGGGATCCAATATCTGTCAGCCTGGAAAGACATGATCGACAGGCCATTGCTTTACCAGAGATGGTCTGCACCTGTCTCCTCTAGGCTTTTGGATACTGGTAAAGGCATTAGCCACCCCTATTGTACCGTTTTTAGGCAGTGTCAAAATAACCAACCTCCCAACATAACAAAATCCTCTCTAGATAAACTTGAGGTAATGCTGCCTAATGCTAAGAGTCTAAACAAGAAACTGCATTCCCTGGAAGCACTCCTTACTTTAGAAGATGCTGACATCTGTGCAGTCACCAAGGCATGGTTCAAAGGTGCAGAAAGCATCCCGGCCATGCAGGGTTACAATGCCTTCCATACATTCAGACTACAAACTGAGCATAAAAGAGCCAAAGGAGAAGGTGTCTCAGTCTTCATTAAGGATAAGTACACCTCTAGATTGGTCAAACAGTATGACTCTTGAGCTACTCCTTGTCCAATTAACTATAGACAAAGCCCCCTGCCACATCATAGCTAGCTAAAGATCCCCCACCATGAAACAGGAAAAGCATATCACATACCTGGACTAACTGGAGTCACTTGCCATACAGCCCAGCACCTTACTCATGGATGATTTTAATTATCCTAATATCGACCGGGAAACATACACAACCACAAACATGCTGGCTCAGAGGTTCTTGGACTTTGTCAATGCAAATACTCTGGAACAGCTAGTCAGCACACCCTCAAGAGGCTCAAATGTCCTTTAGATAGTACTGAGTAACATGGGAGATCATTGCACCTCGGCCCCTGTGTGATGTCCTCCCTGGTAAGATTGGACCATAAATCAGTCTTGTTCAGTGTAATTATAAGATCAGATACCCCATCAAACTCAAAAATGCTTAAACGTTTTTCAAAAACAAATTACCTACTACTAAGTTACTGTATAATAAGTTTCAAATCCCCCTCAAACGCATATAACATGGACTCTTATGCAGTGGTGTACACCAGTGCCCTGTAGAACTAGTTAAGCAATTGTACAGAATTGGCTGTACCTGACCAGATTAAAACCAGGTCTTGTCAAAAAACAAGCCACCCTGGTAGACCTCTAGTATAAACATGCTATACAACAGGAGAAAGAAACTAATGTCCAAGAACAAGAGGGAACTGGCTCAGCAGAGGAAGAAATCCCTCTCTAGCTTAAACAAACAAATCAGAGATCTTGTCAAGTCCTCCAAAGCTAATTATGAAGCAAAATAATCCTTCCTAGCTAAGGATAATTACAAGGCATTCTTTAACTACATCCAAAATCTAAAAGGGAATACCCAGCTATGCTCTGAACTGGTTGTGGATGGCACCACCCATACTCAGCTGGAGGTAATAGCCAACCTGCTAGTTGATAGATTTGGAACAAACTTCACCCCCCTGTCCCCTCTGTTGCATGTCTCATGTATTCAAGTGAGCCACTGAGGCATGGAATGCATTCAAGTAGTTTATTATGCAAACGCACATATACTTTGAACTTCATATGCTTACTGACTGACTCATTACTTCTAACACACTCACATTTGCTCCTCCATTTAAAAACTTACATTCACAATGGCTGACTACACAAACTGGCACTCATCTCACACGTGCTCAGTAACTTATATGTACGTGATAGCTAGCTACAGTGGCTGACTAGGTTCAATATACACAGTGATCTACATTCTCCCTCTTTAATGTTGTTCGACATTGCAACTACAAGAACAAAGGCATATTTAAGGTCTAGACATTATTTCAACATTTCAACAAAACAAAACTGATTTCAAGTCCAAGTGCTGTGTATTTAGGATTTGATTTGCAAATTCTACCCAATCTATTTACATACAAATTCTGACTAGGTTTAGCAACAGGGACAGTCTCTGAGGATTCTTTGAAAACTGGAACATCAGGATTTACATCAAAGTTGTTTGAGGAAAGCACACTGTCCTTTTGAATTCCTACAGTTGACTAGTCACTCTGGGAATTAAAGTCATCGACACAGGCAATCTACTGTGTTACTGGTTTAGAGACAGGTAATACATATCTACAATTCCTTCTAAAATCAATTCCTTCAGATTGTATGATGTCAGATCTCGGTTCCTCACAAATGTACTTCACGACTCCCACTCGGTCATATCCTATGGATGTTTACATTCTCACAACTTCTCCTTGTAGTAATGGTCAAAGGGCTTTACTGGTCTTATCATAGTACAACTTCTGTGACTGTCGTTTCTTGAAAGTTAAGCCTTGGCCACTCTGTTCTTTGTGTTGGGTAGTTAGGAAGTAGGTCAATTTCAAACCAATTTGTGTAAGAGTCTATTAACACCAAGTAATGTTGACTATTCCATTTGAAAATATCTGTGGTGACCATCAACCCTGGTAATTCATGAATTTGGTGTAGCTGAAGCGGTTCTTTTTGTTCATGTGGTTTGGTGCTGTTGCAAATTGAACATGCTAGAGTTTCCTTCTCTATATCTCTGGACACAGAAGGCCAAAATAGAATGCTTCTTTCCCTTCTTTTTGCTGAATCCTTACGTGGGTGACTATGATGCAAGATTTTGATATATTCCTGTTGTAATGCTTTAGGAATTACCATTTTTGGTCCTTTCATGATGAGTCCATCTATCATCACTATGTACTCATCTCAGAAATGAAAATACTGTTGAATGCCTAGTGGTAGGCCAGTTTATCTTGTTGGCTATCCTTGACTGATAATGTTTTTTAGCTTCTGGAGAACTGGATCTGAAGCTGTGTGATTTCTTAGTTCAAGCCATGATGACAAAAAATGTCTGACTTCCATGACTTTAAAGTCTGCTGTTTCATTTTCATGCCGCTCTGTCATTTATCTGGGTGTGTGTGACAAATCATCAGGTACAAATGTCTGCCCTTTTTGTAAACTGTACTTTTGCCATTTTAACATCATACAATGCAATTGAGCTGGGGCTGTATGCATTGGCATTTTCAAAATTGTCACTAGTGGTTGGTGATTTGGATAGGTCTGCCATAAATATAATCACTGAACTTCGAACATGTGAACAGTACTGCCAAAAGTTCTTTCTCTACTTGTGCATAATGCATCTCCGCCTGAGTTAAAGTTATTGATGCATGGGCTACTGACATACCTTCTTGAAGACATGCTGCACCAAGGCTGTACTTTGAAGCATCACAAGAAAGAGTTACAGGTTTGTGAATATCATATCATCATAACACATCAATGCGGGTGGACTGTCAATTTTCTGCTTCAGAATATCAAATGCTCTTTGGTGTTGTTCCAACCAGGACCAGTGTACATTTTTGCATGTCAACTCATGTAACGGTGCAAAAAGCTCACTCAAGTCTGGGATGAACTTTCCTAAATAGATGACCATACCTAGAAAATGTTGTAAAGATGTGACATTCTCTGGAACTGGCATTTCAGCAATTGCTGTTTGCTTAGACGGATCTGGTTGTTAGCCAGAACTGGTAAACAAACGTCCCACATAAGTAACTTCTTTCAGTTTGAATTCACATTTCTGAGGATTCAGTTTAAAGATTTACTTCACATGCACGGTCTAGAAATTTCCTAAGATTTCTATCGTGTTCGTCTTCACCGTTGCCTCCAACAATAATGTCATCTACTATAATAGCACATGGATAACCAGAAAAAAATTGTTACATGGCACATTATAAGACTTCACTGGCAGAATTGATTCCAAATGGCATTTACAAAAATCTGTATATATCAAATGGTGTGCTGAATGTAATTAACATTGGCGAAATTTGCCAAAAGGAGCTTTTTGCATCTAAGACAGAAAAATGAGTAGAATTCGGCATGAGAGAGGCTACCTCTTCTACCCTATGCATCAGATGATGAGGACACTTAAGTGCATTGTTTAAGTCTCTTGGATCAGTACATATTCAAATATCATCTGAGCTTTTCTTATGAGCTACGACCATAGAGGATACCCATTCACTTCGTTCTTCTACTGGAGTAAGACCACCTAAATTCACTATTTTATCTAGTCCTGCTTTTACTTTACTCTGTGTTTCTAATGGAATCTTTTGTGCTGGTCTGACAACTGGACATACTTCATGGTTTAACTTCATGGAATATGTGACTGGAAGTTTAACAAGCTCATCTTTGAAAATATCAGCATATTACTAAAAATACTCTGTGGAAAGCTATCATTGTTATTCATACTTATATGGTGAATCTGTTTATTAAATGAAATCAGTGCTGTTCTTGGACTGTCTTTGAATTCTAACAGTGACTGCATGTGTCTATTGACTACGTAAAAATGCAAGTCATAGCTGTTTCTAGCAGAATAGCATGAAAGGACTACTGCACCATCAGTTTGAATCTCTTCACCACCATAAGCAACTAGTTTTGTACAATTTGCCGAATCAAGTTTCTCACCAGCTTTTACTCTAGCAAACATTTGTGCTGACATAAGGTTGCACTTAGAACCAGTGTCTACTTTAAGCTCTACAAGTTTACCATTAAATTGTATAGTACAAAATATTTCACTCTTTGCTGACAACTTATAGTCTACGGTATTAACTGTGTTTCATCAATCACAAAGACACTATCAACATAGGAAATTTGTTCATAACTCTTGGAGTTTACTACAGTCTCTACCTGATCTACTTGCTTCTTTGGATACTCTCTTTTAATATAAGTCTGTGACACTTTAGACTTGCAAAGCCTTTTGAAATTATTCCATTTTTTTACATTTGTGACATTGCTGACCAAAAGCTAAACACTTTTCCTGTTTAGGTTCATGAGTGTCTCCACATTGCAACAGTTAACAATGAGGTTGGGTGGCACACCCTTCAGTTTATATTTCTCTTTCATCTTAACTTTCTGCTGTACACTATCAACATTTGCGCTAGCATATACTGCAAAGATGGTTTTCTCATTCATAAGCATATTCGTATGCTTTTCTGTAATCTCATATATTTGACAAATCTCAATGGCTTTGCTCAGTGTTAATTCACTCTCAATCTTGAAGCAAAATCTCACTGCATCATTATTAGCACCACATACAAGACGTTCTTTTATCAACTCATCACTTAAATCACCAAATCTGCATGGTTTAGCTTTATTCCTTAAGTCAGTAATATATGCTGTAAAAGTTTCACCAGGCTTTTGATTTCTTGTGTAACATTTGTGCCTTTCCATTGTAATATTCTTTTGAGGGTTACACAGTTGTCAAAATTTACGTTTTAAGCACTCAGGGTCTCCCTGCGTTTCAGCCTGTATCACAGTATGGCAGTTCTCCCCCTCCCCTGCATACATGGCAGGTACATACATAAATTAATGTTCTCGCTCAATGGCTTCTGAGCCAGCTAAATTGAGAAGTATAAATGCTTTTGTTCGTGTGTCTTTATCAGAAAATGCAGTCTGTATGAAAATATAATATTTTTGCTCAAAAACTCACCCATTCTCAACAATATTATTATCAAACACCAGCAGTTCAGGTCTGCGAAATCCCTCGGCCATAACAACAAACTGCTTTAAACATAAGTATAGACCTGGTAGTTGTAATTTTTTTCAAATGCACAATATTGTCTCCAAAAATACTTTATTTTAACACTGCAAATATCTCGTACACTCTACACACTTCAAAAAAATCTTAGTCACTGTGAAAAAGTCATACATAGCAAAACAATTTGGACATTTTAGCCTTTTTGAATATTTTAAACACTTTGGAGATTATTTCAAACACTTTGATCATTATGTTGCTATTTCAGACATTTTGAATAGCTTGGAAATTATTTTGAACACTTTGAATGCTATGCCACATGTTTGCCGACTGAAAATCATTTGAAACAAATTTAACTAACCGCTGACCTGTTTTTGAGTTCACTCCTGGATATTACTCCACTTCTAACTGTGTGCCTCATGATTTGCGAGCTGCTTCAACTTCAGATCCCATTCTGACACCGTGTCACATGTCTCGTATTCAAATGAGACACTGAAGCATGGAATACGTTCAAGTCATTTATTATACAAACAGACATCAGGATCTGTAACTTGTACATATACTTTGAACTTCATAAGCTTACTGATTCATTACTTGTAACACACTCACATGGGCTCTCCATTCAAGCTTACATTTACACTGGCTGACTACACAAAATGGCACTGATCTTGCACGTACTCAGTAACTTATATGCGCATGCTGTCTAGCTACAGATGCTGACTAGGTTCAATGTACATACTGATCTACACCCTCCAGTCATCCCCCAAAGTACATTTGCCACCATTCCTCAGCCTATTATCTCCAGAGAGCAGGTCATCTCAGCGCTCTCCTTGACCAAAAACACAGCATCAATGGGACAAGACAATATCCCAGGTTGCTTTTTTTAAACAACTTAAAACATGATGTAACAGACTCACTTGGATCCCTTTTTAAGTACAGCCTGCAAATTAGGTATGTTCCAGCAGAATGGAGGACAGCAGCAGTAATCCCTCTGCACAAAGGGGAATCACCAACTGACCCTGGGAATTATAGGCCCATAAGCTCATCTGCAAGGCCTTCCGATGACATATAAACTATACACTGGAATTGATGCTGACAGAGTTTATAGTAATTTAGAAGAAAACTCAATCATGGCAATAGAACAAAAGGTTAACAAAAGAAAGTCATATGGAACAAAGGATCATTTGTTGTTAAAAAAAAGTCATACTAGAGAACTGTACAAGGGAGCCCGCAGGATTTTTTGCAGGGGGGTGCAAACCCGAGCCCCGCCTACACTGCCCCACCCCCTATGCTGCCCCGCCCACTCCCCACTCCCCCCCCTACCCACGCAGCCATTCCAGTGTCCCATTACTTGGCTATTTCTCCCCATTTTATAGAAATTGTTCAAATCTGTGTGCGTACTTGTTTTATGCTTTACTTCTACAATGACTACAGATATCTGGATTTCATTTACAACTTTTATTTCAAATTTTATAGCACAAACACTGACAGACATTTACTAAACCTAAACAAAGCAATAGTCTTACAATGAAAACAGACTTAGCATTAAAACTTCTCTACCTTTGAAACCCACATTCACTGAAACAGCATCAAAACCCACATTTCATGAACATGCATCTGGCCAGTGGCAGGGTAAGTTTACCTTTGGCCAGTTTCCAAATCACAGGCTCCTTGCACACATTTTTAGAAACATGCAAGAGTTCTTCGATTCACCTTCCTGACTATTATACTACATAATTGAATTATATCCCTTGTATAATACAGCACCACTTGTTAGAGTGCGTTTTAAATTTATAGTTCTGGGTATCTTTCCTTTAAGCAATGAAACAAATCATATGAACCAATAATGACAGCCTGCCCAATTCAGAACATTTCAACCATAAAGGAACACTCAAACTTCTGTCATAAAATCCACCAATATCAATCAGTATGCAGAATCTCTGCAGAAGTAAAAGTCATCTGAATAATTCCACATTAAAGAGATCTGAAACCAATGAAGAGGTTGTTGCTAGAAAAGAACTTTATATTTCAGTGTTTCATTTACAAATTCAGTGTCCGTTGTCCTTGAAGAATAAATTGCATGTGCTACATGAAAATAAATGGTAAGTTGATATATTGCAATGGGGAATGGGTGACAGGCTGAAAAGCAGGTTCATAGTTATTAGGTGTCTCATCCAAAAGAGGACATACTAAGAACTGCAGTACCATACCCCCTTAAAATACAAATGTACATGCTGTATGAATAGAACCTACAGCCCTTTGCATCAAGATGCATGTATGCTAACTGCTGTGCTAACACTGCTTTAAAATTCTATAACACAATAATGATACCATTTGCTAAACAAAACAGTTGCACATAAATTCCACCTGTTAGAGCTAACTAGGGCATTTCTCTCTGTCACACACACACACACCTCAACTTCAGTGCAAGAAATACGTAAATAGATTAAGTTACAACAACTGTAAACTCTGTGACCATGGTGTGCATTTGTTTTTGACAGAAAGGTATAAGGGAACTCATGGCTATGTATATAGTTGAATCTCTCTGTACTGAAGTACTCCCTACCATGATGCTGCTTAACTAGTGTGTTTGCATTCAGAAACTTACAGTTTTTATACTGAATTTTTATAGCTACATGAATTAGAAAATAACCAATTTCCTTTTCAGAGCCTAAGCTAAAAAGTTCACTCCTTACAAGCACTGCTTCCCCTGGAAAACATATATATATATATATGCATCAGAGACCTAGTTCAAGACCGATGACAGCACTCCTTTAATGCAGGATTTCAATACCTGCCACAAGTTCAGGCCTATCACCCGAGATGAAAAGGTGATGGTGTCTACATATTCTTAAAGAACATTTCATCTCCAGACTTGCTAGGTGAGATAATGACGTGGAATTCCTCTGCATCCAACTTAGCATTAACAAAGCTCCTTACTGTGTCATACCTAACAATGGTCCCCTCTATGTTCCCCATCAGTCCACATCTCCTAACTAATATGGTGTCCCTATGCATTAAGCCAACACCATTATTCTAGGAGACGTCAATCACATTTTCTTCCAAAATTGCCATTTTGAGGAAGGATTATTAGGGGAGAGAAACATTTTGAGCCAAAATTGGAGACAATGGAGAAGTTTGGATATTCCCAATTCTACAAAGCGTTTTGAACATACCTCTCAACCTCTTAATGCAGGAAATCTGGACAAGGCTAAATATATTGGAGGAACATACAAACACTACTAAAAATTGCTCTTGTATAAACTTGACAGTTGATAGAATAACAGGTCTTGCATTAGCATGCATTTTTCTGAAGGTTATGACGTCTGAAACTCAAATGTCTGTCATTTAGTGACTTCATTGCATGAGGAACAAACCAAAAATAAGAAGCAAATATCTATTCATTCTGCAAAGATATGGACAACTGAGAGGTATAGTTCAACCAGGGCTGTCTGAGTTTGCTCCAGTATCACATAGTCCCAACACATCAACGAACCAAACACAAAAATACACAAAAACATACTCGGAGGCTCTAAATAAAAATCTACCTAAGCAACAGAGATCTCCAAAGCAGACAAAGCAAATGCTAACTCAAAACAAAACATGCACAACACATAGCCCACAAAGTCAGTGTGCCAAGCAGCCACAGCCCTAAAGGCTGAATAACACACCTGATACTCTTGTAATAGGTGACTATTGTCAGACACACTGACGTCCCGCTCACCAGGCTGAATAAAGAGAAGGTCACGGTGAGCTGCCTGTCGGGTGCTAGGATCAGCCACATGTGGTTGGATGCTTCAGTCATGACGTACGAGCAACAAGTAAAGATGTATGACACTTCACTCCAGCCTGGTGCATTATTACTATCTCTACATCTTGTGCAAAGTTCACTGCTACGCTTTATTCAAAGTACTGGTGACAACGCCAACTCATACAGCAAGGCAGCTTTTAATGAAAAAGGCTGACACAGAGAAATGGAAGAAAACAAAGTGGAATAAAGTGGCATTGTACATATGATGAAACCTGCATGCTGACATGTGTATGGAAGGCTATTACATCAGCACTACTTGAATGAAAGGATCAAGCCTTTACAAAAGTGATGCAAGTAGCAAAATGAGTAAACAAATTATCACATTTGGGCAAAAAATTGAAGTGAGTTTTGTGTACAGAAAAGTCATCTTAAGGCAGCAAAAAAGCTTTTACAAACATGGCTAGGGTTATACAGGGTCATCTGTACATGGTGAAATGAAATCAAAATATAAAAGGCTAATAATGGTAGCCCAGGATAATTGACTACATAGACATTGGTTTACAAAATCTATTGAACATGTGGGAGAAACAAACAAAATGCAAGTTCTGTAAAACTGAATTGGAAACAGTTGCACACCTTGTTGCTGGGTGTGATACACTCATGCCAGAGGGAATGTATAGTGAAAGGCATAAAAAAAACTGAAGCAAAAGAAAAGGGGGAGATTAAGGACAATACAGTAAATGCCTAGGACCATTTCAAGCCCTCTTGGAAAGGCTAGATTCTTTTAAAAAGAGACTCGCCAATCCCTTCCTTTCTAATTAGTGATTTATGATCTCCATGGCATCTCTTAAAGATGATTTCAATAGGAGATCACATGCCCAAATATGGATAAGAGTTCTCCTAAGTACCTACTTAAGTGATTCAGGAGCCGCTGTAAGCAATATCATCCAGTTACACCTTGGAACAAAACCAATACACTTGCAAGGCTTTGGAGGGAAAATCTCTTGAGCCCAGATAAGTCACCCAATAGAAAAAATAGATGAGTCTGGATCTCAAATGCAAAACATTATCTGGAGCAACATACTTAAAAGTAGAGGATATATCATTGATTAATGCAATAGAGAATAACTTAAAGAACCAGTATAGAAGTTATTTCTAAGGTTCTATGTACATATAGTATCAAGGACGTGTATAAGGAAATTATATCTTAGTAGAACTACTAAAGACTTCTTTCCCTGAATTTGTTTACCTAATATATTGCTATCAAAATATCTTTGCCAGAAACAAAAATGATTTGAGTTAGTACCCAACACATTTTTAAGGTGAGGAAAGGCTCTATAAACCTGTTATACAATATGCAATAAAAAGGGAATCAGAAAATGCTACCTTAAATTTAAAGAGGAGGCTACCTTAAACACAGTAGAGATGCACAAGGTATTTTACAAAAGTTATATTTCCCTACAAACAGTCTTTACTGGCCAGTACAAAAAAATAGATGATAGTTATCAGCTAACAGCTGATTATAGAAAGTTAAACAAACAGTTCCTCGACCACTCCTATTGATGTGCAATGTGTCTGATCTTATTTATCAGATTCGAGACAACATAAAAATGTTCCATACTGCATGTGAGAGATGGAGTATCACTCTGGATAAAAATTTGCATTTACATACCTCACCAACAATAAACTTGGACGTGAATGCCTCAACATTTTCAGGGTAACTTAATCCCAAAAACAGTCCGCTAAGGAAGTCCTCTATTAATTTCTTAGGAGTGGCTGTGTCGGCAGGTCCAGTCATTTTTGGTGAGGACAAAACAGCCGTCCGTCCATGTGAATTCCCGCTCGCAAAACTTGAAAATATGCGCGCGGTGATGTCAGCACGCCTGTGACCGTTCTTCTTAAAGAAGAACGCATGATGTCAGCATGGACTTCTTTCTTCTTAAAGAAGAACGTCCAAAAAAAAAAAAAAACAAAAAAACTTTTTTTTAAAATTATAACATTAGTCGCCGATTCCAGAGGGGTGCAAGTGCACCCCCTTGCACCTGCCTGCAGGCGCCCTTGGAACTGTATAAAGGGGAAGAATCTAAGTATGGTATGAATAGACTACAAAAAAGCATTTGACAATATCCTGAATTCATGGATAAAAGAGTGCTTAAAAATGTATAAGATACATCCTACACTGATCAATTACATTACAGTGACCATGAAACAGTGGCAAACCGCTTTGCAGTTAAGCCATGATAAAAGACAAGTTATTATTCCAGGGATAAAAATTCAAAGGGAGATATTTCAGGGTGAATGTCTGTCACTGCTGCTCTTTTGTCTTGCCCTTAACCCATTAAGCTGTCTACTTAACAGATTACGTCCTGGCTACAGTTTGGCTCCCAGAAAAAGTGTAAAGACTTTTCATCTTCTTTTTGTAGATGATTTAAAACTGCTTAGTTCATCAGATGAGGAACTGAAAGCACAACTGCAAGTGGTCAAAACTTTTTCAGATGATAAAATAATGTCATTTGGTCTTGGTAAATGTGGAAACCCTGGCAAATACCACACTGGAACCAAAACCAAAATTACCTAGGCAAATGGCTGTCACACAAACCCACAGAATCACAGCCATAAATCAGCAAAATAGTTTATTGATTTAATGCCAGTTATCTGTCTCTGTGAGACCCTTTTGGAGTATGCTTGTGTCAGTCGGGGAGTTTATTATGGCACCTAGTTTGCAGTCATCTACGAAATTTGTCAGCCATTTTCCTCCCGTGTTTGCCTGTACCTCAGAGAATTAAATACCGAACAAGAGAGGTCCCAGGACTGAGACTTGTGGAACTCCAGTTGTAACTGGTTTAGAGTCTGACAAGGCACCTGCAATTCTGACTATGTGGGTTCTATCCCTGAGCCAGTTTGCAACCCATCTTGTGACATAAGGGTTGATATTTAAGCTAGTGAACTTATTTATGATACCTGAGTGGGGTATTGTGTCGAAGGCTTTTGCGAGGTCCAGGTAGGTTGTGTGGACCACTTTCCCTTCGTCTATGGCCCTGGTAACTGTTTCAAAGAAGTCGACCAGGTTCAGGAGGCAAGACCTGCCCTTAACAAAGCCGAACTGGGTAGGATCCAGTGTCTGAAGGTTACCAATATCATTGTTTATGAGTTCCATGATGATACGCTCCATAGCTTTGCAGACCAGGCTAGTCAGGCTTATAGGGCGATACTTTCCAGGGTCCGTTGTGGTACCTCCCTTGTGGACCGGGACCACCGTTGCTGTACGCCATTCCTTGGGTACATATCCTGTGGCAAGGCTGAGGTTGAACAGGGACTTTAGGTGAGGGTTTAGCTCATCTTGTAGCTCATGTAAGACGCATCCCGGGACACCATCTGGTCCCATTGATGCTGTGTTTTTTGCTTTGGAGAGGGCAGCTCTCACCTGATCATCTGTGATGTATGGGAGGTTACACTCTGTTGGGATGGAGATTTGCTCTTTTGGGGGGGATGGGGGGGAGAAATCTGTACTGAATCTGTCTGCCAGGATGTTGGCAATGTCTGTTGGTTCAGTGCATTTTTTGTCATCTTGCACTAACTCGGAGCATATCTGAGAGTTGCTGCCCAGGTTCCTGACATAACTAAAGAATGCCTTGTGGTTGTCTTTAGTATCTTATGCAATTTTTCTTTCGAAGCTGGCCT
The DNA here is from genome assembly GCF_019279795.1 of Protopterus annectens. NCBI lineage: Eukaryota > Metazoa > Chordata > Ceratodontiformes > Protopteridae > Protopterus > Protopterus annectens. The sequence continues at coordinate 1,911,888,666 of NC_056737.1, forward strand.
TAGATGATTTTATGAGGGATCGTAGCTTCTTGCTAGTACTGATCAGAGATGCCTTCCTTTTTTGGGATCTTGCTCTATCATGTAGTAGCTTCCACCTTTTGTTGTACAGCTTATTTATGGCTGGGGTCCACCAGACAGGTCTCCTGCCTTTGGAGGAGTGAATCTTGGTTTTATTTGGGATGGCACGATCCATGCATTCCTGTAGGTGTCCATAAAATGCGTTTGTGAAGGATTCTGCAGTTTGAGCCGTGTTTTCCACTGGCCCAGGGGCTTTGAAGGTTTCCACCTCAGTTTTGAGAAGTGTGAAGTTTGCTTTTGAGAAGTTCTTCACCATGGTTACCTTGGCTGGGGGTGGGGACGGGATATGGATGTCCAGTGAGATTAATTTGTGGTCTGACCTTACCAGTGAGGGGTATACCTCTGGTGTGGAACATAGAGTCCCTATGTTTGTGATGACCAGATCCAATATGTTTTACCCTCTTGTGGGGGTATTGACCAGTTGTTCCATAGCATTTGAGTTTATAAATTCTAGGAACCTTTGGGCAAAGGTGTGTGGGCTTGAGTAGTTTACCCAGTCAATGTTTGGGTAGTTGAAGTCACCCAATATGATGGTGTTTGGAGAGACTTTCATGTTCTCCAGTGTTTTCAGGAAGGCCGAGTGGGGCTCCTGAGTTTGGGAGGGTGGTCTGTAGCAGGCTATAAACTGAAAAGCAGTTTTGCCCACTGTTAGTTGCACGTGGATGGTTTCCGTTGCTTCGTGCAGTGCTACTAACCTGAAGGTGTGGGTATTTTTGATATATATGGATACGCCCCCTCCTTTTGTGGTTCGGCCCAAGTTTTGTGGCCGGAAAGCATGGTATGAAGTATAACCTGGTAGTGCTGGGGTGCTTTCTGGAGCCTTGAACCAGGTCTCCGTTACCGCACAGACATCGATGTTCTCCATACTGAGGAGAGTCTCGAGTGCATGCATTTTGAGGTTTAGACTTCTGGCATTGAGTAGCATTACCCTTAGTTTCTTTTTCTCTGTATTGTCTATGGAGGTGGGTTTGTCTTTTGAGCCTTGCCTAAAAAAGGCACTATGAGGGTGGCAAGAGCCTTAGCCAGTATTCGAAAGCCCAGGGGTGACAGGTGCAAGCCATCCCTAGCGAAGCAGTGTGGCTTGTTGAGCCTGTCATCCCAGGCTGACAGACACTGGATCCCCTTTGAGTGACACCAATATTTTAACCAATTGTTAAAATTTGACATTTTTTCTTTATACTGTGGCATCATTCTTGGTGAGAGTAAGATGCTACTCAAGGTCAGGGTCATACCAGCCTGGGCTACATGATCAGAGAGCTCCTCTATGTCTCTTTTCATGTAATCCAGGGAGATACATCTCAGGTCATTCACACCAGCATGGACAATGATGGAGTCATATTTGTACTTGCTTTGGAGTGACCTGAGTGAGTGTGTTATGTGGCGGATCCTGGCACCTGACAGACAGCTTACAGTGACCTTCTCCTTGTTCAGCCTGGTGAGTGGGACGTCAGTGTGTCTGACTATAGAGTCACCTATTACAAGTGTATTTGGTGTGTTGTTTAGCCTTATGGGCTGGGACTGTGTGGCACAATGACTTTGTGGACTATGTGATACGTGGGTATTGTTTTGGGTTGGTAGTTGTTTGGTGGTCTGCTTTGGAGGTCTCTGTTGCTTAGGCAGGTTTTTATTTAGAGCCTCCGAGTATGTTTTTGTGTGTTTATGTGTTTGGTTTGTTTTTTCTATAGGTCTATGTGAGACTGGATTTGTGATGTGTGCAGTTACCTTCTTCTCCTGATTGACTGTGCTAGTCATGGGTTGAGAGAGCCCAGCCTCCAGTTTGGCAATATAGTTGCATCTCTCACATATATTTGAGCTTGTTTGGAGGAGAAGAGGGTTGTCTGTGTACATAAGGCAGTTGTAACACTGCCTTAAGATTCCCATATTTACCAACTGGACTGGAGAATACACATGAAACTGACCTTTGGACAGGTCAGGATATTTGTGAGTTCTACTTTTGACTATTCTAGGAGGATTTAGAAGAGTATAAGAGAGCATTTAGTGCTTTAATTTCTTCTAAGTTTGGATTTAGAAGAGTATAAGAGGGGATTTAGTGCTTTAATTTCTTCTAAGTGCAGGTGAGAGGCTATAAAGTGAGAATAGAGTGCTTCTTTAGAGATACAGATCAGTTCCAAGGGAAAAAGTGAAGAGCAGACTTTGTGGAGCCGGTAATAGTTTAAACCTGTTTAGGCGGCACTGCCCGATGCTGCGCTATGTGCAAAATCGCGCAAAACCGCAAGCATTATCATCCCATTCAGCAAGGGTGATGTTCCTGCAAACTACCACATCAATAGCAATACCCTGAGCACACAGTCAGTGGTGAGACATCTGGGCATACAGGTCAAGAGCAACCTTAATTTCGATTGCTATGTCTCCACAGTGGTAAGAAGGGCATTTCATATTGCTCTTCTCATAAGTAAGGGTATTGCCTCCAGAAAAAAAAGAGGCTATAACCCCCCCCCCTTGTATTTTTCCCTCATCAGGCCAATAATATAGAACAATGCTTCCTTTGGTATATTCCTTTCCAAACACCTGCAGCAATTGGAGAGACCACAAAGGTTCCTTACAAAGAAAATTCAAGATCTGTCTTATGCGGAGGGACTGAAATCATTGTCCCTCTACTCTATGTCATATATACTGCTCAGAAGCGATCTGTTTCTTACATATACATCAATCTCTGACCCATCTTTAATGGAAATGCTGCACATTCTCAAGTCAAATGGCACATGGGTCACTCGCTCAAAGGACCTTAACCTGGTATGTGACATCAACAGAACTTGCTGGAGAGACAGATTTGTTTAATTGAGATTGCCCCACCTTTGGAACAAGCTTTCTATTCATGTTAAACAAAGCCCCTTGTTGGCCTTATTTAAGCATAATTTGGATGACTGGATGGGTAACTGGAAATTCACCTCTGGGGTTCCACCTGTGTCTCTCTTGCACAGGGGCAATAGGTGCTAATTTTAGTGTCTGCTTGAAACAGAACATGGGTTGAACTTGGCCAGGCTTGTAAGGGCCCTGGTGCCATTAGCCTAGTGACCTCCTATGATCCTATGATTCAACAGTGTCTCAGCCAATCAGCGCCTAAGAGAAAACACCACAAAAATCAAATGTCTTGGTCATAGAAGACTCCATACTGAGACACACAGATGTCCCCTTCACCAGGCTGGAAAAGGAGAAGGTCACAGTCAACTGCCAGTCAGGTGCCAGGATCCATCAGATCATGCACTCACTCAAGTCTCTCAACAGCAAGTACTGTTATGACTCTGTCATAGTCCATGTTGGAGTGAAAGACTTGAGATGTACTTCACTGGACTATATGAAGAGAAACATGACTGAACTCTCAGATTATGTGTCCCAGGCAGCTATGTCCCTAGCCCGAAGCACCATTCTACCTTCATCCAGGATGACACCTCAGTATAGCCAAAAAATGATTGACTTCAACAATTGGTTTAGCTGCTGGTATCAGTACAGAGGGATCCAGTATCTGTCAGCCTGGGAAGATATGGATATCAGATCATGCTGCTTTGCCAGAGATGGTCTTCACCTGTCCCTTCTTGGCTTTTGGTTACTGGTAAAAGTATTTGTCTCCCCATAGTGTCTTTTTTAGGCAACAAAATTCTCAACGTAAAAAAATCCACTAGAGACAAACTCAAGATTATGTTGCTTAATGCTAGGAGACTACATCGGAAACTGCACTCACTGGAAGCACTCCTTACCTTGGAAGATGCCGATGTCTCTGTAACCATTACAAGACACCTGAAATAAAACGAAGAGAGATTTTTGCCACAGCGCTCACCTACCTATGTTAGACGATCTTAAAAAATAAAGCTTTTGAAAACCAAAAGGAAGACTTGTGGTTTTATTCAACTTTTGAAATATGAAAATATGAGATCTTAGATCGAGGACTGGGTTTATTCTCTTAAACTGACTTGGAAGCTTGTCTGGCTAGAGCAAGTTCATCAACTGAAATTCAGTCTTTGTATGGTTATTTTTTAAGTTAGTATTGCCTTTGCGATTCAAGCTCAGAGAAGCCTTGGGGTACAGTCTCTCAACTTGAGAATCCTAGGTGCTTATTTTCTGATTGATTAAAGACTTAGTACTTACCAACATTGAGGGTCTCTGCACTACTCACTGTGTGTTTCCCTCCCTGGTAAGGTCTGATCATAAATCAGTCTTGTTTGAAGTAACAATCATACCTGACCCCCCCCCCCCCACAACAGCACCGTCAACAATTACTCATATACAGAGGTGTACACAAATGCCCTGTATAAACACCTACACAAATGTATAGACTCGGCTGTACCTGAACAGATCAAAACAAAGTCCTCACAAAAAACAAGGCACCCTGGTGGACATCAAGCATAAATAGGTTATACAACAAGAGGAAAAACTAATGTCTAAGGACAAGCGGGAACTGACTCAGCAGAAGAAGGACACCCTCCACAGCTTGAACAAGCAAATTAGATATCTTGTAAAGTCCTCTAAAGCCAATTACAAACTTAAACTAGCATCTCTAGCTAAGGATAATCACAAGGCATTCTTTAGCTACATCAGAAATCTAAAAGGGAAGGCCAAGCCTTGTGCCGAATTAATAGTGAACGGTACCACCCATACTGACCCTGAGGACATTGCCAACTTGCTAGCAGACAGATTTGCTGCAAGCTTCACCCCCCTGTAACCACCAGAAATACCCCAAAGCATATCTGTCACCAGTCCTCTACCTAGTATCTCCAAAGAGCAGGTCATAGCTGCACTCTCTATGGCCAAAAACACAGCCACTGTGGGACCTTATAACATCCCAGGCTGCCTACTAAATGGTCTAAAACAGGACCTAGTGGAACCACTTGGCACTCTCTTCAACCACAGTTTAAGTACTGGCTTTGCTGCAGCAGAGTGGAAAACAACAACAGTAATTTTCTTGCACAAAGGGGGTCCATCAACCTAACTTGGGAACTATAGACCCATAAGGCTAACCAGCCTTATCTGCAAGCCCATGGAGAGAATCATCATGGACCTTATCAACAAAGACATAGGTGACCTTCAAACTCTTGACCCGACCCAATTTGACTATGTTAAGTGTAGATCTTGCTTAATAAACTTGGTGGACTTTTTCGAGAATGTCACCAAAACCCTAGATGAAGGCAAAACAGTACATACAACCTTCCTTGATTTAGCCAAGGTTTTTGACACAATTCCTCACTCAGGCATCATTGAAAAACTCACGCAGCTGGGAATTAACCCATATGTCACTAGATGGGTAGCCATCTGGCTCACCAACAGAAAACGCATACAGTCAAAGTTGGGGATTCCACTTCTACCAGCCAGCAGATCAGTTACCAGTAGTGTACCACAAGGATCTGTGCTGGTTTCACCTATTGTTTTGATTCTGTTTCACAGAAGTCCAGGTGAAAATAGATGGCCTGTGATTTACCAAGCTCGACAATGACTGCAAACTGGGTGCAATCATTGAGTCCCCCAACGATGTTGACATTATACAAAAAGGGCATAGACAGACAAATGATTGGTGCTAAAGCCATGTACTTAAACTAAACACAAAAAAATGTGTTATCATCCCTTTTGGCAAAGGGGAAGTCCCTGCAAATTACAATATTAACAGTACCCCTCTTAGCCCAAACCCTGTGGTGAGAGATTTGGAAACACAGGTTGATAGTGACCTTAACTTCGATCACCATGTGTCCACAGTGGTAAGGAAGACCTATGTTGCACATCTCATAAGTAAGGGCATCGCATCCAGAGCTAAGGATGTTATAACTCCCCTGTACTCATCCCTCATGTACTAATAGAGTACAGCACTCCCTTCTGTATGTACCTCACCAGATACCTGCAGCAGCTGGAGAGACCTCAGAGGTTTCTCAGTAAGAAAACTCAGGGCCTTCAATACATGACCTACATGAACATACTGGAGGCCCTGTCACTGTATTCTGTATCTTACAGGCTGTTGAGAGGTGACTTGTGTCAGGCCTACAGAGCAGTCTCAGACCATGCCTTAATGGAATGCTGCAAATCTGCAAGTCAAATGGGACAAGATTCACTCACTCTAGGGATCTTAACCTAGCCTGCAACATTAAAAGGACATGCTGGAGAGACAGCTATGTCTCTCAGAGACTGCCACTCCTCTGGAACCAACTCCCAATTCACGTAAAACAGAACTCGGCAATGACCCTATTTAAGCATAACTTGTTGGCTGGAAGACCATAAATTTACCCCAGGGGTGTCACTTATGTCCCTCTAGGATAAGAGCAATCAGTGCTGATCATAGACTCATGCTGCAGATATAGACAATACAGCTTGGTCAATAAAGGAACAAGGGTATAACATGAATAGGCTTATAAAGGCCCTAGGGCCAATAGCCTAGTAATCTCCTATGAACCTATGAACAAAACTAAAAAATGATAATGCTTTAATGCCTTAAGCTTGAGGGCAGGGACATTCAAACTGGGGGGAGCATAAGCATTCAAATGCAGCTGCCAAATAAGTTCCCGATAAAATGATTTGGTCTCCCACTCACTACCTCTGTCATGAGGGGTAACCTGTTCCAAGACCTAAACTTTGAAGCTAGCATCTTTACACAAGGAAGTGTGCCTATATAATGCACTGGTATCTACTTTTCTCTTTATCTCATATAAATATTCATACACCCTGTGTTTTAATGCTTGTTCCACTTTACTTAGTTTGAAAGACCAACAGGCAAGGCAGTAGACTAAATACATTACCCCCTTAGTCAGACAATTGTATATCTTACTAGCTCTCAAGGTTGTGTCTGAATAAGGAATATACACTTCTGAGTGGTTGGTCATATATGGACATTGTGGACTTTATACCATACTTATAAGTACCCTTTTGAGCCTTGATTTGAAATTCTAAAGTCGTGTTATCACCTCTTATAAAAATATTTTTTAGATTCAAACCTCTCTTAAAGCTATATACCAAAGGTTTTGAAAAAAACTATAGGGGTATTGGACATGGCAAAAAATAAAATCCAATATTTTGATATAATGCTCTATACCACCCCCCCCCCCCCCAGTGTCATAATTGTAGTTACTAACCCAAAAATGGTCACTACTGTTTGATACCTTTTGAGCTGTATCTGTTTGGTTAACTGCATGGGGCATATCCCTGAACTAATTGTCTACTGGGTACTTAACAAAGTTAATTTTTTTTTATCCCAGCCGTTTAATACTTCATCTTTAAGGAGGGTAATATGCATCTTGGGATAACATCTTTGCAAAAATAATGCTTTAGTGTAACCTAACTCCTCAACCAAATCTTTTTGAAGAGAGGTCATACCGGCAGAACAAACCATTTGGCCCTTCACTATATTTTTCTTTTGATGGAAAGGATGGTTGTTGCTATAATGAAAGTAGGGCTTAGAAAAAAAAGTTCTTTAGTTAACAACTTAGAGATTTTATCTGTTGTTAACATTGTCCTTAGTTATCCTGACATCCAAAAAGTGAGTATCTTCTAATTCAACTTGGTGACTAAAACCAAAAAATCAGTGGCATTGTTAATGAAAGAAATAAAGGCATCAGTAGCTTTGACCTGTCCATTCCATATGATAACTATATCATCCAGGCAACAAAAACAGGATTTAATATTTTTAAAGAAATGGGATGGAAAAGCAAAGTGTTGTTCCCAACATAATAACAGCAAATATTGGGGCACAACCTTCACCCATGGCTATGCTATCCATCTGCTTGTAGTATTTGTCTTTGAAAAACACAAAATTGTTGGTGAGTACCAATTCAATGTTCTCCATCACCAGTCTAAAATCATTATGGGTCAAAAAGTCAAAGTCCAGTAAAGTTTCTTCATACCACTGCAAACCAGCAGAATGTGGGATCACAGAGAACAGGTCCTTGATGTCAACAGTAAAAAATACATATGTGGGATCAAAATCAAGTTTACCCATCTGTCCTGCAAATCAAGTAAAATATGGTCATAAAGTCCTAAAAAAGGTTTAAGGTTTAAGTTTTCTATCCACATAAATGGCAAGAGGATGGGTATGGGGTGGGGGGGGTCAGTCACACTTTTATGGACCTTGGGTAAACCAAAAATTCCAGGAATCACTGATTTGGTCACGTTAAGAAGATCATATAGTATTTTATCAATAATGCCTAGAAGCAAATTACCATCAAGTGCCAAATCAATCTTTCTGTATGCTGTCTAAATCTCATTACAGGAAACCTGGGTATACCTCAAATCACTGTTCAATAATTCCAGCATTTTAGCTGAATACATCTATTGTTTCATGATAACCACCTCTCCCTTCTTGTCCAGCTTCATAATTCTTAAATCTCCGTTGCTACTAATGTCTCTCAAAACCGTACTTTCTTCTTGGGATAAATTACTGGCAACCCACCTCTTTGTTTTCATGTAGGTTCTAATATCATTTTTGACAAGTGTTTAAAATTTTGATAACATAGGGTGTAAAGAAGGGTTAAAAATACTGTTTTTACAAAGATAAGTGGTAGATATATCACCAGTAGATTCACAAATAATGTCAAGATTCAGTTTTCTAACAAAAATTTGAAATCCAGAAGCAATTCACTTGTCTGCTCTCCTAGATGGCACAAAAGTGAACCCTTTGCGAAAAACAAAAAATGTGTCGTATTTAATTCCAAGTCACTGTAATCAAACACATAAAAATCATCACAAGTGTAAATACAACCATCCCTATCAGTAGATGAATCTAGGACAACTTCACTATCTTTATCCTAGGGAATACACAACCAATCAGGGTGAATTAATACCTTTTCCTGCCTTTTCACCCCTTGTATTTGTTGGTGGCTTGACCCTGTCTCTGATAATAGTGCAGCCCCCAAATGTATACTGGATGTGAGGTTTGATTCTGAATTCTGGAGGACCTTCTCAAAGGGGGATGGTCTAAAGGGTCCCCCATAATGTGGTCATCCTCAAATCCATCTGTGGTGGAATTGTCACTACCTATATGAATGTTGCAATCATTACCCTGCCCTTTGTTAATATCTGCATCCACTTGTACCTCTGACCTGTTTTTATTCACAAAAGGTAAACAGTAATCCCTACCCTCGTTGTATTCTTTGTTATCCCTCTCAAGTTTAGAAAACTTCTGTTTCTTTATTTTTTTTCAGCAACTTCATCAACCTCCTTTAAAATACCAAAATATTTACATTTATAATCTTGTAAGGACAACAATAAATCATCTTGTATCTGCTTGCTTAAAACAAGAATCTCATTACGTAAAATGTTCACCAATCTGTTGTTATGAACAATGGCTTGCATAATCTGAATGCCACAACTATTTAGAATGTGCACAAGTTCATGATAAAAATCAGTCCCCAACTCAACATCGCTAGGAAATTTTACAACTCTCAAACCTCTGTTTTCGATCAATACATTCTTTTAAATAAAAGTTGTCTAACATGTTGAATTTCAACATCTTCACATACCTTTGTATGAAATAGAACAGTCCCCAGGGTGAGTGTTACTAAAGTCCATACCGTTGAGCCAATTGTCCATACTAAAGTTAGAATATTATGAAAAAACAGCATCCATGACATTATTTCCAGATGAAATCTGCTGTTCAGTTCATGTAGGGTGTTCTGAGAGGAAATGTATAACAGTTACGTGGATTTTTGATGTTGTTGTTTGTCTTTCAGCTTTTTCCCGGTAAGGGGTCACCACAGCGGAACTCCGGTCCGCTAATGATTGGCAGTAGATTTTTACAAAATGCAGAGGTGCCAGCTCAATGCCCAACCTTCAACGAAGGCACGCCCAGTCACGTAGATTTTTGATAAATGTGCAAAAACAGTCGTTAAAGCAGGAAAGCTACAACACCAAAACATCAGTTTGGGACAAGAATGTGATATAAAAGAACTTGAGTAAGAGGGAGTGTATAAATATTTGGGAACTGATGAAGGGTCAGCAATAAAATATGAACAAATGTGAATAAAAGTAAGGAATATTTTAGAAGACTAAAATTAATACTGAAAACAGCATTGACATCTAGGA
>NC_056737.1:1911903754-1911996254 GCF_019279795.1 Protopterus annectens
GGAGCTCATGAAGCCCAATCACCATCAACAATTCTCCAAAAAAGCCCTTACCATTGGGTAGGTTAGAGTGCCATTTATCATAGCCTTCCTTAGCTCCTTCTGTGTGATCCCTCAGGCCTTATAGGAGTACTTTAGAAGCTGACTTAGATTGCCTGATTCAGAAGTTCCTCAGAACTGGGGGTCATTCTTTCTCCATCTGCTCCAAATGCAGTTGGAACTATTGTTCCTCCTAGTTCCTGTGGCCCAGGGCCTGACCTACAATTTGTTTTTGGCTCTGGGGAATATTGTTCCAACTCATTTGACTCCAGGTTTGTTGGATCTGAGTAAGTCTCTCAAACCCAAAGGTTTGGGTTGATATCTTCAGCTTTATCAGCCAGGCTGTTTCCTATGGCTTCACTCATGGTGGTCGAGATGTCTTCCTTTGAATCCTTTGTGCCAATTCCCTTTTTGGGGCCTGCAACTTTTTTGGGTTCAGGGGTCCATCTAGTAGAATTGTCTGTTTCTCTGAAGGGAGGGTCAGATCTGATGGAATTTGGTTTGGCCTTCCAGGTGTTGGAAAGGATAACTTCTTCACTCATGAGAGTGGCTCCACATGTACCACTAGATGCAATTCCACCCCATGAGCCCTTTCCATTCTAATCTTATCCTCATCAGTTATCCACTGGTCAGGATCTATCTATTGGCTCAAACCAGCTGCTCAGAAGTAGAGACAATCCTCTGAAGAGGCAGGTGACAGATCTCCTGATCTACCGAAAAAGAGGCTGTATAAAAGGAAACACTTAGACTTCCCACTGGAGTTCCCCACTTCTGATACTGACTCAGAGGATAGAAAGGGTTCACTATAGTCCCTTCTAGAAGATGCCTTATTTGGTGAAAATTTTAGACCTGATGCACCAGAGTGGAGCTTGGTCTGTTGACCCCCCCCCCCAAGAATGAAGAAGTATTGTTTGAGGTCTGTGGAATGGCACAGTCTACACTCTGGGTGGTCCCTCCAGATACTAAGTTAATTGACTTAGTGGCTAGGAGGTCTTGTCAGGAGCCTGACACTTGTGAGGCAGTCTCATATAAATCAGACAAAATCCTTCACCCCCCCCCCCCCCAAGGAGAAGCAGTACTTGGCTAAATCCCCTATGGTAAACTCCATTATTGTGACAGCAGCCAGTAAAAAAAGTTTCCCTAAGACGAACTCTATCCATCTCCCTGACAAAGAATCCAGGGTGATTGACAAACTTGAGAAGTGGGCGAATGTTTCTGACACTTTTGCACTTCGGGCACTGAACTGTGTCACCCACAGGCATTGTCTGCTGTGAAAACCCCACTGATGGCAGAGTCAAAGAAGAAATTTGAAACTACTCTGACTACTATGTCCAGCCTTACTAACCTCTTTGTGTAGCTGATGCATAATGCGGTAGATAGAATGGCCAGGGCAGCCAAGGCTGACATAGTCATGAGTCGCCATGCTGGATGCATCGGTGTGATTTTGTGGGCAACTTTAAAGCATCTTTCACAAGTGCTGCATTTGATGGGTCATCCTTGACTCACATCTGTGAAAGAAAAATACAAAAGAGTGAGCAAGACAGTAAGACCTTCTCTGGAATCAGAGTCGAGTTTGAGGTCCCACAACACTCCTACAATATGAATTAAAAAAGGCTTCATTCTCAGTTTCAAAAGTATAAACGTCAGTTGAATCTCTTTCTGACAGGAGTGGCCATAGCAAATGTGACCCTTTCAATGGATGCAGGCCCAGTGGCCAAGGAGGACCACATAATAAGGGATATCATGTGCTCTTCTCCAAAAGGAGGTCCCAGAATCCCTGAACATCTGCCCTACTGCTCCACTGTGCAGGCAGTTGGGGGTTGATTCTCCCTCTACACAGTCCCACTGCATCTCATCATCCAAGACAAATGGTTAAGAGGGATAATATCCAGAGGCTATTACATACCATTTTGGAAACCCCTCCATAGCCGCACAATCCATTGACAGAAGTTCTGCCAAACCAACAAAAGGCAGCTTTATGAGAATAGCTTCTCTTCTCAGCAAAAGAGCCATCCAAGAGGTCCCAACTGACCAGAGTGGGTCAGGAGTTTATTCCTTGTGCCTTTTGGTTCCAAAGAAAAACAATTTTTAACCTCAGCCTTTTGAACACATATGTGTAAGACCCCTTCAGAATTGTCTTGGTGCAGTTGATTCTTCCTTGCCATAGGGTGTATGAATGGATGTGATCTATGGATCTTAAGGATACTTACATTCACATAAAGATAGCTTAAGAATCTAGGAGGTTCCTACTCTTCAAAATAGGAGCCTGGTTCCTGGCTGCCCCTTGATGGAATATCTTCAACAAGCCAGGGACTGTCTTCTTCATCTTTGTCAGTTCCTGTGCATATCAGCGAATCTGCAGACATCTAACCTGACACTGACTCAGAAACTATTCCTGAGGTATCACTTGGATATGACTCTTTCTATTGTCTCCCTTTCACAGGACAGAATTCAGCCCTTATAATCTGTAGTCCAATCTCTATTACTCAGCAAGAGCCCTCCAGCAGTCTGGCTTCATCAATTCTAATGGTAGAATTTGTTTGCTTCCACATGAGAATGTTACTGTAGCTCCTTCAACCTCAGTGGTTGCACCATTTCATCCTCCTTCCCAGACCATAATCATTACAAAATCATGCAAAAAGCATCTTCAGTGGTGGTTAAAATCTCTAACAATTCAGATGGGAAGACAGTTTCAAACTCCTACCCCCAGTAGCAGCAATGACCAGAGACACATCCTCTCTTGGGTGGGAGGGGGGACATTAAGAAGGGTGAATGGTTTAAGACCTATGGATGGGCAACAAGGCCAATATTCACATAAGTGTATCGGAGTTGATGGCTGTCCTTCCAGTGTTACAGGACCTTCAGAACTACCTTCCAAAGGGCATGGTATCTATCCTAACAGACAACATGACTGTAGTTTGGTACATCAATAAACAAGGGCTAATAAGGTCTTACTTATTATGTCAGGAAGCAAAGAGGGTCTGGCAATGGGCAATAGCCTTCTACTTTTTAGTAACAATGCACATCACAGCGGTACAAACTTTGCCTGATGACATGCCTAGCAGGGATCTCCTAATGCCTCATGAGCAGTTCCTCAATCCAGTAACAGCCAAGAGGATATTCAAATGCTGGGGCACTCCATGCTGTGATCTATTTGCTACCCCACACAACACCAAATGCAGTAGCTGTTTTGCCATGATTCCCCTCTGGGACAACCAATAAGGGATGCTCTGACACAGCAGTGGCCACCTTTAAGCTTACCCACCCCTTCCCCTGATGTCCAAATATCTGCAGAAAGTATAGATGTGCAAAGCAACAGTCATCATCATAGCCCTCTTTTGGCCCAGATGGATATGTTTTCCTCTTCTAAGGCCTCACTTGAAAGAGCCTCTTGCTCCTGGATCCCATTCCAGATCTGCTGTCTCACACTTCTGGACAGTCTTACCTGGATGTACACATCTTGAAACTAACATTTTTTTTTTCATTTCCAGTGATGGCTAAAAATGGTACTCTCTTCACAAAAGTTGTCAGAATTTTAACAGCTTCTCGAGCTTGCCCAAAAACACTGAACTTTCCTCAGTCCCAATATCAGACATCCTGTACTTTCTTACATTTCTTTTCAATTGAGGTTCTAGTTTTTCCAGTGTTAATGTCCAGTTGGCTGCAATTTCTAGCTTTCATACCGGGTTTGAGGAATGTTCTGTAGCCTCACACAAACTATGCTAGGCCTTTCTAGAAGGAACCTTTTCGTTAAGACCACCATTTATAGATCCAGTTCCTCCATGTAGTCTGAATTTTGTATTAGAGATTTACAAAGCCACATTTTGAACTAGTCTTTTTGAAATAACTAAAATACTTCTCTTGGAAAACTATCACTTCAGAAAGAAGAATTTCAAAACTTTATGCTCTGTCCTTCTCTCCTCCTTATTTGCTTTTCCATAAGGACAGAGTAACCTCCGGGAGAAAATCCTTCTTTTATTCCCAGAGAGGCTTCTGAGGGGAAATATTGCACAAACCATTCACCTACCAGCCTTCCTTTCAGATTATGGAAACAAAGGAAAGTATATTCCGCATACCTTTGGATGTACATAGACAATTGTGTTTCTACCTTCACAGAACAGAATCATTCAGAAAAGATGAGCAGCTTTTCGGTTCACTTATAGGTTCATAGGTTGGTACTAGGCTATCGGCCCTAGGGCCTATACAAGCCTAGCCATAAAAATTCCCTGGCTATTTCTTCCCTGGACCCCTGTCTAGGGTGACTGACGCAATCCCCGGGGTGAATTTCCTATCTCCCATCCAGTCATCAAGGTTCCTTTTGAAGAGGGCCAAAGAGGCGCTCTGCTTGACATGTATGGGCAGTCTATTCCAGAGTCTGGGGAGTCTCTGGGTCAGGAACCTATCCCTCCAGCATGTTTTGTTCATTGTGATGACAAGGTTTAGATCCTTGGAGCGTGTGGCTCTGAGGGATTGGGATTTCATTAAGTGTAGCATGTCCAACAGCTCTGGGTTTGACATGGCCTTGTATGTTAAGCAGAGATTGCCTCTGAGTAGACGATATGCGACAGAGTATAGGTGGAGTATTTTTAGATGGTCAGCATAGGGCATCTGGTTTAGGTCTGTGATTCTTTTAGTGAGGTATTTCTGTGGCCTTTCCAGTTGTTGCAGATGTCTTGAGAAGTACATACCAAATGGGGCATTGTATTCTATAATGGGTCTAATGAGGGATGAGTACAGTGGGACAATGACCTCCTTTTTTCTGGATGAAAAGCCCTTAGTGATGAGGTGAGTAACAAAGAAGGATTTCCTGACTGTTGTGTCGATGTGGTTATCGAAGGTGAGACCACTGTCCACCTGTATCCATAAGTCTCTTATCACACTTTCGGTGTTTAGTGTACAGCCACCTATGTGGCAATTCACGGGTACATGTTTTTTTCCCAAAGGGGATAACTATACATTTCTTGGCATTGAGCTTGAGCCCATGGCTCTGGCACCAAGCATCTGTTTCTGTAAGGCCCTTTTCTAGAATATCCACATCATTTGGGGATTCAGTAATGGCTCCCAGTTTGCAGTCATCTGCAATCTTTGTTAGCCAGAGTCACTTAGCGTTGGCCTGTACTTCAGAGAAGTAGATGCCAAACAAAAGTGGTCCCAGGACTGAACCCTGAGGTACTCCACTTGTCACTTGTCTGGAGCTGGATTTGGAGTCGGCTACTTTTACAATGTGGGTTCTGTCAGTAAGCCAGTTGGCAACCCATCGAGTGACGTAGGGATTAATGCGTAGCTTAGTAAGTTTATCTATGATTCCAGAGTGGGGAATGGTGTCAAAGGCCTTGGCGAGATCCAGATAGGCTGTGTGGACCACCTTACCCTTGTCCACAGCTCTGGAGACTGATTTGAAGAAGTCAATTAGGTTCAGGAGACAAGATTGGCCCTTCACAAACCCAAACTGCATCGGGTCCAGTGTTTGAAGGTTGCCAATGTCTTTGTTTATAAGTTCCATGATGATATGTTCCATGGCCTTGCAGATCAGGCTCGTCAGACTGATGGGGCGATAGTGCCAGGGATCCAAGGTAGAGTGGGATAACTGTAGCTGTGCACCACTCAGTGGGCACGAAGCCTGAGGTGAGGCTATGATTAACCATGACACTTAGGAGAGGTTCTAGTTCATTTTGTAGTTCATGTAGTACACAGCCTGAGATGTCATCTGGTCTAATGGATGCTGTATTCTTAGCTTTGGAGAGTGCTTTTTTTACCTGTGTGGCCGTTATTACCGGAATTTGGCAATCTTTCGGTATTGATACGGGCCCTTTAGGGGGTGAAGTTTGCACTAAATCGATCTGCCAGGATATTAGCAATATCCTTGGGATCAGTGTATGTAATGCCATTCAAAACAAATTGTGAAAAAAAGGTGTCTAAGGTATCACTTTCAAGATGGTTATCAGACTGCATTACATTCATTTCTACACTTAACAACAAACCTTCTGGTGATCCAAGAGCTCATTCTGCTAGTCATTGCAGCCTCTACAGCCTTCATCAGATCCTCTTCAAGACATGATATTTGTGATGCGGTCTTCCATGCACACTTTTATCAAATATCATAAGGTGGACTGTGTATACAGATCTAGAGCATCATGAAGGTTCTCCCATCTTAAGGCCACCCAGGAGTCTCCATAGCTTGGGATTCTGATCCACATGTTGGGTCAGATGGACTGAATGAGTAGGATACAAAAGTCATGTACTTACCTTAATGATAGCTCCTTTCATTCCACTCTATCTGATATTACAATACTCCCACTATCCATTTCCCTATTCTTTAAGACCTGATAGATCTCTGGCTAGAGTCCATTGGGCTCTTTTCAGGGTGAATTATTTGTACCTAGGTCTTAAGGCATCAAAAAAGATCTGAGGAACTTAAGGGGAGATGTGTATTATGGGGGGGAATATTATTAAATGGGCTCAAAGCTGGAGCACTGATACTGCAGTGTCATACCTAAAAGTGACTCAAGGACCTACATGTCACATTGGACAGGGTGGAATGTAAGGCTCTATTGTGATAAGTGCATAACTTTTGTTTATGTCAACTCCAGTAAGTACTTTGTTGGCATCTGAAGTATGGGGAAGATTGACCTCACTGTCAAGACATGACAGATCAGATGCACTACCTCCTTCGGTTCCACCCACAGACGCCCCTCATTCTTCTTCATTTAGCGCCAGTCAGGAGCAGTACTTACAGAGAGTGTTGGAAAGCTTCAGGAAAAGAACTTTTCTGGGTCAGAACAGTCTTCTCTCCTCTCAGAAGACTCCCAACCCAAGGTGCCAAGGAAGATAAAGTGTGTGAGAAAGGCATTGAACTTCCTTTTGAATTTTCTAATACAGGATTCAGATCCTGACATAATGGATGCTTCCCCACAGTCATGTTCAAATTACCATGAGTTTGAGGCAATCCTACAGTTAATGGGACAGAGGGTTATTTGACCTGTTGTCAAAGATAAGGAGACTCTGATGGAGGATTAATAATGTACTCCTTCTATTTCCTGGATGGTTCCCATGCTGACTGCATGATTTTCTTGGTAGTGGGAAGGGGCTTGTGAGAACCCTACATGGTTGAGCTCATTCTTAGGAAGCCAGACAAGATACTGTGTCCCCCAGATGACAGACAATAGTGGAGCAAGGGTCCTCTTGCTCACCTCATGGTTGTAGTAGTGGGAACCAAAAAGGGGCTCTTAGGTGAGAGCATGGATCTCCATCACCCAGATAGGGATTCTAAGACAGTGGACAGAATGGAGAAGCAGATGTATGCATCAGGCACCTTAAGGGTTTTAAATTACCTGACACATATGAATAAGTTCCAGAGTGATCTAGCCAAATAGACATTGCGTACACTTACATGATGAGTGTCACCTGACAGTTATAGGAAACTGGAGGTGTGGGTGTCCACTCTGCTTAATATGTTGACCCTCTGTATGTGCTGTGCCCCCCATACCCCCTGCAACTTAAATATACCAACTCTGAGATCGCACTACAGTGGAGTGAACGGTGAAGTTTCCATTCTACTCTGCATGGCACTATTTTGCTGTTCACTCCACTGTAGTGCGATCTGGGAGTTGGTATATTTAAGTTGCAGGGGGTGTGGGGGGTGCAGGAGGGCTTGCATATACATTAGAACATGTTGTCTTTTTATGTTCGAGATTCCGCAATCTCGAGATCCTGGTCCTCGGGATTCAAAGTCTTGGGATTGTGGAATTTCGAGATTTAATAGTGATTATATATATATATATATATATATATATATATATATATATATATATACTAATACTAATAATTCTCCCCCTTACAGAAAAAAATCAAATCATCTATAAACCTATAATAAAATATAATGTTTTCTAAAAAAAAATCCAACTTATATAAAAAAATCAATCTCAAATAAACCCATTACCAGGTTAGCATACATGGGAGCAAATGGAGCTCCCATGGCTGTACCTTGTACTTGTTGATAAATAACCTGGTTAAATTGAAAAAAAATTGTTAACCAAATAAAAGTAAATCAAATCAATAACATAACTAGCTATCAGACTACCTCCCAGGAAAAACCTGGTTCCAAGCCCACAGAATGTTTGATGTTTGTGTATAAACTTTTAACATCTAATGTCATCCAATAAAAATTATTTCCCCATGTTACTAATCTTATTTTCTCTAAAAAGTCAAATGAGTCTTTTATATAAGAGTCCAGCTTCACTACAAATTGAGTTAAATATGAATGCAACATAATACCAACATTGTGCAAAAAACAATTATTTGGGATGACCAGGGGGTAAACGTTTGTGAATGTTTGGTAAACAGTAAAATTTAGCAAGAGCACAGTTTTCAATATTAAATTTAACCTCCAAATCATGTTTAAATAAATATCCTAAACTATACTCCTTCTCAAAAAGTTCCTTAAAACTAATTAACACTTGCTGCTATTCTCCAAAGCTAGAAATTGTATACACTTCATTATTGTTTAAATGCTCCATGCACATTTTTAAGTATTGAGAGTAATGAAGTACCACAATTTTGTTGCCCTTATCAGAGGGGCTTGATGACAAATTCCTGTGACTGACTCATTTCCTGTAATGCAAACCATTCCTGTTTAGTCAATTATACTTTTATATCATTTTTCTTTTTTAAGAAACACTGAAAGACATTATCCACAGCAAAATTTACCATAGATGAAAAATGTGATATTCCTACATGAGTAAATGGAGGAATAAATTTACTCTTCACAGGCACCTTTGGGGTATCTACTAAACAATATGCATTAACAGCTTTAACATTATCACTGGTAAAAGAATTGCATGACAAAAATGAATCACATGTGAAGAAACTATCCCTCTCATCACTTCCCCCTCCACATTCATCAATAGTGTTAGAGGAAATATAGTTCTCAGTATCTTATATAAAGAAACTTTTTATTTAAAAATATGGCACAATGACACCTGCTGGCTTGAACAAAGAATGCAACTAGAAATTTCTTTTATAAGTGTACTACTTGACTGTTTGGCTTTTTATTGGAGAATTACTGTTGGTTACTAATTGTTAGTAATATATAAGGGTTTTACTTTTGTGTGAGTGTTACTTCCTGAAAGGCTTGTAAGCCGAGGCGCTAGAGTTCTGATTTTGCGTCTATTAAATGCTTTTTGTACTCGTCATTCGTAATGTAGTAGATTTGTTGACGAAGAGTGAAGTATTTTGTACTGCACTGATTAATGGGAGACCTCTAGAGCTCAAACCTGATACCGGTTCAAAGTGCAATATTATGTCAGCAGAAATGCTTGCTAAGGTAAAAGCTGGTGAAAAACTTGATTTGGCTAAGTGTGTGAAGCTTGTTGCTTATGGTGGTGAAGAAACTCAAACCGAAGGCTCAGTAGTGCTTTCATGCTATTCTGCTGTGAATGGCCACAACTTGCAGTTTTACATAGTCAAAAGACACATGCAGTCATTGTTAGGCCTCAAAGATAGTTTGAAAATGAGACTAATTTAATTTAATAAGGAAGTCCGCCATGTAAGCATCAACAACAATGAAGATTTCACACAGAATATTTTTTCTGAATATACTGATATTTTCAAAGATGGGCTTGGCAAACTCCCAGTTGTGTACTCCATGAAGTTAGACCACTAGGTAAGCCCAGTTGTCAGAGCAGCACAAAAGGTTCCTGTAGCAATGCAGTGCAAAGTAAAAGCAGAGCTATACAGAATGGTACATTTAGGAGTAATTTTTCCAGTAGAAGAACCAGCTGAATGGGTATCCTCCATGGTAGTTGCTCATAAGAAAAGCTCAGATGACATTTGAATATGAATTGATCCAAGAGATTTGAACAAAGCACTGAAACAACCTCATCATCGAATGTGTACAATTGAATAAGTTTCTGCTCTCATGCCAAATGCCACTGTTTTTTCTGTCTTAGATGCAAAAAGTTAATTTTGGCAGATTTTACTTATCGAAAATCTTCCTTGCTAACCACTTTCAGTACACCATTTGGAAGGTACAGATTTTTGAGAATGCCATTTGGGATAAATTCTGCCAGTGAAGTCTTCCAACATGTGATGCAGCAGATTTTTTCTGGTTATCCATGTGCTATTATAGTAGATGGTATTCTTGTAGGAGGCAATGGTGAAGTTGAACATAATAGAAACCTCAGAAAAGTTCTAAATCATGCTCATGAATCTTAAACGGAATCCTCAGAAATGTAAATTCAGGCTAAAAGAAGTTACTTATGTGGATCATTTGTTTATCAGTTCAGGCTTACAACCAGATCCATCCAAGCAAGCTGCAGTTCTTGAGATGCCGGCTCCAAACAATGCCACATCTTTACAACGTTTTCTTAGCATGGTCAACTATTTAGGCAAGTTCATTCCTGATTTAAGTGAGCTTTCAGCACTGCTGCAAGAGCTGACATGCAAAAATCTAACTTGGTCCTTGTTGGAGTAACACTAAACAGCATTTGATGTCCTGAAACAGAAAATTGCCAGTCCACCCACTTTGAGATATTATGATGTTCACAAACCTGTAAATCTTTCCTGTAATGCTTCAAAACATGGACTTGGTGCAGTAATTCTTTAAGAGGGCAGATCTAGAAATCTAACTCAAACTGAGATACAGTATGCGCAAATTGAAAAAAAGAGCTTTTGGCAAGTGTTTGCATGTTCGAAGTTCAGTGATTATATTTATGGCCGGCCTATCCAGATTGAAACTGATCCCCAACCTCTGGTTACTATTTTGAGAAAATCAATGCACACAGCTCCAGCTAGACTGCAACGCATGATGTTAAAACTGCAAAAGTACAATTTCCATATGGTTTACACAAAAGGCAAACTTCTTTATCTTGCTGATACTTTATGCAGATCGTCCAGACAAACCAGTGACCAGCATGACAATATAAAAGCTGATTTTGAAGTTATGGAAGTGAGAAATCTTTCTTCCACACATCTTGATGAGCTTAGAAATCTCACAGATTCCAATCCAGTTCTCCAGAAGCTGAACCATTTTATCAGTCAAGGATGACCAGCAAAACAATCTTGTTTACCACTAGATATGCAGCAGTATTTTCCGTATTGAGACAAGATTTTGATGGAAGACAGTATCATCATGAAAGGTCCAAAACTGGTAATTCCAAAATCCTTGCAACAAGAATATATTAAAATATTGAATCGAGGTGACCCGGGAACTGATTCTACCAAAAGAAGGGAGAGAGAACTAGTATTCTGGCCTTCTATGTCAAAAGATATTGAGAAGGAAATCTCAGCTTGTTCAGTTTGTAATAGTACTAAACTGCACCAACAAAAATAACCACTTCAGCTGAACCAGATTCCTGAACTACCTTGGTCGACAATAGCCACAGATATTTTTGAATGGAATGGTCAACATTATTTGGTATTAGTAGACTCTTATTCAAATTATTTGGAGATTGACCTACTTCCTAACCTTCCAGTACTGTCATTACGAAACTGAAGAGACATTTTTCTGTCCATGGTAGTCTGCACAAAGTCGTTTCTGACAATGGTGCACAGTTTACAAGTCAGCAGTTCAAAAGATTTGCTGAGACATGGGACTTTGTTCATGTTACTAGTAGTCCTGAGTATTTACAATCTAATGGCTTGGCTGAATGTGCAATTCAAAGTGTGAAACAGTTATTGGAGAAATCCAAAGAGACAAAACTGATATTTTTCTCAGTTTGCTTAATCTCAGAAACATTCCTTGAGACAATTTACTTGGTTCACCTCCTCAGAGGCTGATGTTAAGACAAACCAGAACTACACTACCAATCAGTAAGAATTTATTGTAAAAATCTTTGCTTCTTTTGATTCCAAGTGCAAAAAACAACAGAAAAAAGCTCAACTCATGAAAAAGCGTTTGTCACAGAAATTTCATTATGCCAAAACCTCTCAAACCATTAAAAGAAGGAGAGAGAGTGAGGATGCAGAAAAGGTGTTGATCTATTAGGACTTGTGAAACATCTATGTGTGGAATCAAGATCGTCCATCATTGAATCACAAGGAATGGAATTTGGGTGGAATCGGAAACATTTATTTCCTGTGTCCGAACCAATGTTACAGCATCATGTCTGTAATTGAGACCCTAATTGTCAGAGTTTGCTATCAAATGTTCTTGTTCCAGAGAACAATTCATGTTCTGTTCCTGTTCCTGAAAGTGTCGTTGAAGTTCCTAATGAAGAGCTTTCCCCAGTAACTGTCCCTGTTGCTAAACCCAGTACTGATTATTATATAATGAGGTAAGGTAATATCTCAAGACCTAATCCTAGATACACTGCAACCTGGACATGATTGTTATTGTTTATGTGTTTATATAATTTTTATGTGTATCTGATTGTCATTTTTCATTTGCATGACCAGATTATCTATGAGGGAATATGTAGAGCATAGTGTGTTTGTTGTACCTTTAAAGCTACTATAGTTTATGGGCGCATGCATATAAGTACTGAGCACATGCGAGCAGAGTGCCATTTTGTGTAAGCAGTCAGAGTGAAAGCATGTATGTGCGTAGCAGTCAGTCAGTCTGCTAGTTCGTTTAGGTTTTATGTTCCAGTCATCCATCCTGATATGTTTGTGTGTAATAAGCATCCTTAAACAAAACCGAAGCCTCATAATCTTATTTGAATACATAAGACAAGCAACAGGGAAGACATGCAGACTCTACACAGACTGCACCCTAGCTGAGAATCAAACCACTGACCCTCTTGTGGTGAGTTGACAACACTAACCATTGCACCACTGTGCCACCCAGCTGTAAAGAGTAATCTGCTAGAGTTTTTCAACCATTAAATGCTATTCATCATCAATGTAACATCGTGTATACAACTTTAATAATGCACTTACATGCATGTGCTTACTTGTGTGAGTAAATCTCAATATTATAATCGATAAACTACACTTATGTAAAAGTAACACGTTACTTTAGTTAGTATCTAGTAATAGTAATATATTACTTTTTTAGAAAAGTAATAAGTAATAGTAATATATTACTTTCACTGAAAAGTAACTAGTAATAGTAACTTATTACTTTTATAAGTAACTAGCACAATACTGCTCCTCACATTCATGTGATACAGTAACAGGCAGCGATGGGATTCAAACGCTAGCATTGCCATACAGCCCATCACATATTGGTGGCAGTAACCACCTGTCATCTTGTACTTCAAACCAAAGTGATTCTTTTTTTACTCTACAGAGGGCTACTGTTTCCTTTGAACTGCTAAACAACTTTTAAACATAGTATAAGAAACTGCAAGGATCCTACAAGTACTGATGTTGGTTACTTCCTATGACCAACATATTTCTGTATTTATAATGGAAAATAATAAACTTTTTCTGGTACCACTGTAGGGTTTTATTAGTGCATCTCCTACTCCATAACTTTATCAGTATTTTTATTGCACAGTTTGAGAGGAGTGGAATTACTTTACTTGAATATGGGGCCAGCCACATATGACTTTATGTCAGCTCTTACACCCTGTTGCTCTGTCCTTCTGCATTACCTCTGCATTTTGGTGTAATTTGTAGACAGATTTGTTCAGTAGAGGGGAACTTATCTCTGCAGATGAGAAAACCTTACAGCTCTGTAGGCTGTAAATGCTCCATGATTGAGGTGCGGCTCCACATCTGTTCCCTCCCCAGTCACAGAAGGAGGAGCAGGTGTAGAGGAAGCCATCACATTGTATCTGGTTTGTTATTTTAGCAGATTGTATGGAGTTAAGCTTTAACCATGATATGCTTGTGTCACCTGGACGTCAGGACGTGCTCTGTGAATTGCAAGATATGGCACCCTACTGCTCCAGTGACACAACACAGTGCTTTTCTTGCCCACCTGGTGTCTCATTACCACCATGTTATTTGATTGATAGATTGTTCTTTACAACTAGGAAGTGGTACACCACCCAGCAGTCCTTCTCCAGTCCCCCCTCCCCCCTAGAGAGAGAGCGAGAAATGATCATGTACAGCCTCAACATTCATGTTTTTTCTTATTCAGATCCTGCACCATGAGAGCTGCTACTTAAGCTCATGTTGCCCCAGTTATGGTCAGAGCTTCATCTCTCTACTCTAATGAAGTTAGCTGACCATTTTCTTCTTCTTTTTTTGTAAAGCCTTACAAATGTGGCAGTGTAACAATTCGTGAATTTTAACACTGTCTTATGCTTTTATTTATAAGACATGTTTCTAATCATTCAGACTGCAATTTTCTCTTACTTGTTTGGGGTACAGTGTACATCCAACAAGTTAGTAGCGAGAAGTTTTACTGCAAAGACATAAACAGTTATTCATCTGACAGTTTAAATTGCAAGAATGTCTGAGCTATCTTGTTGCAAACAATTTGCCCTACCTCATCTATCTTGTTACAAACAATTTGTTTTACTTCATTTTAATCTATGAATTTCCTAAGTCAAAATGCCACACTTCATATTACCATAAACAAGAAGTTATGGCTTTTCATTTTAAGATATCATTTTTTTGTTTTTATCGAGGAGGCCCTACTGCCCCTTTGGGATCAAATGTTTATAGAATACATTTTAAACATCTAATGTAAATAAATTATTAAAAGTACCAATGACATTGACACATTCAGATTTATCATGAACAAATCAGTTTATACAGAATGCTTCAATACTATGCAGCTTTTAAAATTATATTGATTATCAGCCTGTGTTTGGTATGTATGTGTGTATGGATGTATTTATTTTCATTTGTTAATGGCGTAGGTGGGCTGGTTCTGTGTCCCTTTTCAGATATGACCAGGGCCATGGCACTAAACATTTATATGTCACACAAAATAAGAAATACAGAGAAAGATAGATGTGCAAATATATTGAAACAGAAAATAGCAGCATCTGTCTGCATTGTTATACACAATAAATATGCAGGCACAGCACAGAATTGAAAAGGCAGATGTTAACATTTCGGCAATGATGTAAACTGATATAGTTCTATGTAGGTATGTATGTATAATGTACTGTAGAATTGCAGTTAATATAAATGTATAATTCTGTAACCAAGTTAATACATTTGCAGCGCACAGAGGTAAGACAATTTGTAATACAAAGTGACCTTTGAATGTATATTTGGTTTAACAGATTCAGTCATAGCAAAACAAACACCAGAGTGAGCTGGAGCTATAGACACCATATGATACTTTCAGAAATTCTTTTAGTAAATTGTTAACCAGCTAACTTGTACTTAAATCAGGAAAAGGTGTTCAAAGTATGCACAAAAAAAAGCACTCTTTGCAAACTTAATGTAAAAGAATGTGATATTTTGGTTTAAGGCAATCTAGTTTAGTGGTAGTTTAACTGTTGTCTCAGTAGCAGCTGCTGACCTTCTTATCATTTACTTCCTACCAGTTCCTATGCTAACTACTGTCTTTTCACTGCATTTTCTAATCTGAATAGCTGCATGTTATCACTCAGGTTCTGCTTACTTATTCATTATATACTACACACTGATTAGCACTGAATTTTCCTACAGCAAACACATTTCCCTTATATGGATACATGCTTCAGGAACTGAGAGAGTGAAGAACAATGCAGGAAAAATAAGAGAACCTTACTTCACCTGTGTCAGTACTTTCTCTGGGGTGAAACCTGCATTGGTTGCTCGCAGGCAAGATAACCACTACAGAGAAAAGTCATGCTAGAAAAAATGTATACAGAAAGTGGATTCACCTGGATATTATGATTTACTGTTGCAGTGACCCCTCCTCAATATTTTTAGTAACCACCTTATATAACTATAGTATCTCTTGAATTTAATGACTTACCTGAAACAAATTATTTTCATTACATTCTTCCTCAGAGTTACCTTGGACTTGTAGCCCAACAGCCCCTGCTAACTCCCACTTAGTAAGTTGTTTGAAATGAGTTTTACTGCACCTCTTTTTCCAGATTATATGTTTGTCAGCTCCTCAAATTGTGATTGCAGTTTAACACTGGACTTGTGTAATAGGCTTTCAAAGTATGATGAAACTATTGAATCATATTTGTTTAGAAATGCACTAAAATGACTTCATCAAAAAAGAACTGTAGTAAAATATACATCTCAAAGCAGACAATCCTTATTATATTGCTTTGGGAAGATTACTGCCTTCCCTAGTTCCACTGACCTACCCCTTTACTACACATGATGAGTTATTCAGCACGTGATAGTAGTGTCTCTTGCATTAGGTGCTGAGAAGACTGTTTCCAGAATGTATTTATGTCCAAAAACCTATGAATTAACTATAACTAAATACACCTGCAGGGACATCCATTTTGTGGCATGTCCCTTAGCTTCTACAGGTTAAGCAAAACATGATTACTGGCAATTCCGGAGTTATAAACATCTAGAACCCCTGGTATGAAAGTGGTGCTGAATATGAAGTATTGAACCTAGCCATGGGAGCACCGGTATTCACAAACATGGGAAAAGGTTGCCCACCCCCACCCCATGCAGTGTCTTCTCTGGCAAGGTCAGACCACAAAGCTGTCTCCCTCTTAGTAAAAATCAGGTCTGTGACTTTGGCTAACCCTGTAAAATTTAGAAACTATTCTAAGGCAAACTTCCTACTACTAAAAGATAACCTGTCAAAATTTCAGGCCCCTCCAAAACCTGAGAGCACAGCTGTCTGTGCAGAATTTTTCAAAGAAACCCTCTACAATCATGTCACTAAATGCATAGATACAGTTGTGCCCACCATAAATAAGCACAGAACTAACTTGAAAAATAAACCACAGTCGTGGAATTCAAATATAAACATGTTTTATAACAAAAGGAAAAAAAGTCACAGTGAAGATTAAGAAGTGCTAGTCACAGCATGATAAATACACTCTCATCAATCTAAACAAACAACTAAGAGGGCAAATTAAGTTTCCTAAAGCCAAATTTTAAATTAAGATAGCCTCACAAGCAAATGAAAGCCACAAGGCCTTCTGTAGCTAGGTAAAAAAACATCAAAGGCAGCATATAGTAGTGTGTAGAAGTGACGGTAAATAGAGCCACCTACATGGAGCCAGAAAATATTGCAAATATTCTGGCCAACAAATTCAGATCCAGTTTTACCCCCCCTCCTCCTCTGGCCACCCCCCCAGAAAATACCATCAAGCATAACCTCCACAACTATCACTATGGAACAGATAGTAGATATGCTCGCTAAGGAAAACACTGCTTCAGTGGAACCCAGTAATATTCCAGGATGCCTCCTAAATAGCCTGAAACATGACCTATCAGGACCACTGAAGTCGGTGTTTGACAGAACCTCCAGACAGGCTTTGTGCCATGAGAATGGAAAACTGCAATGATAATTGCTCTACACAAGGGCAGACCATCAATGGACACTGGAAGCTACAGATATAAAGTCTGACTAGTCTCATATGCAAGACCTATCACTGTGTACAGTGCACCCTTTGGTATGTACCTAAGCAAGCATATCCAACAGTTGGAATGTCCACAGAGGTTCCTCACTAAAAGAACACAGGGCGTAAGTAAAATGTCCTGTGCAGACCGCCTCAAGGCCCTATCTCAGTATTCTGTCTCCTACAGGCTTTTGAGGGGAGATCTATGCCTGGCATACAGGGCATTGTCAGACCCAACTCTGATGGACCTCTTACATATCCAAAAAACAAACAGCACCAGAATTACCTGTTTTAAAGAATTAAACCTTGCCTGTGATATAAATAGGACCTGATGGAGGGATAGGTATGTATCTCAGAGACTACCCCGTCTATGGAACAGGCTCCCCATCCATGTGAAGCAGAGTTCCTCCCTAACCCAATTCAAGTGCAACTTGAACAATTGGATGGGAAACCAGAAATTCATCCCTGGTTTGGAACCTATTTCTCTAATGGACACAGGTAACCTGTATATGTTTCATCTCCCAGGCCCATGCTTACACTTATCAAAGGTATTAGAACTTGTCAGAGATTTGGGATGCATGGCTGGGATTAAAAAGGCCCTTGTGGCCATTAGCCTATTAAACACCTATGAACCTTAAACCATGGAAAGAATTCTCATAGAAATGATCAGTAAGGACATAGAAAACCTTCACACACCAGATCCAGCCCAATTTGGTTTAGTTAAAGAAAGATCATGCCTACTCAGCCTGGAGGACCTCTTTGAGAAGGTCACCAATTCAATGGGTAAGGGCAAAATGATACATACTGCTTACCTTGACCTGGCTAAGGCATTTGAAACAATACTCTTCTCAGGCATTGTAAACAAACTCATGGATATAAGCATAAATCCCTATGGTACACTCTGGATAGCCTGCTGGTTCTGATGATCCAGGAAGTTAGGATAGGGGAGACCATCTCCATAAAGAGGCCTGTCACTAATGGAGTTCCTCAGGGATCTGTGCCGGGTCCGCCCCTTTATGGCATGTACTTCTTGGAAGTCAAGACTAATACAAAGGGCCTTCAGATGACCAAGTTTACAGGTAATAGTAAACTAGGAGCAGTCATACCTTCCATCAATACACTAACATCCTACAAGAAGGACTAAAACAGACAAATAACTGGCACCAAACAATGGTGTGAAACTGAATGCCAAGAAATGTGCAATAGTACCCTTTGGAAGGTCAGCCATCCAAGGAAATTACCACATCAATAACACACCTCTGTGAGTAGAACTAGTACTCAGAAGGTTTGAGGATGTATGTAAACAGTAACTTAGCATTTCACCAACATGTCTGTGGTGGTAAGGAAATCATTCTAAGTTGTTCAACTTCTAAGGAAGGCCATCGAATCTAGGTCCAAGGAAGTCACTGTTCCAGTGTATTCAGCTCTCATTAAGTCCATCATTGAATATAAAGCCCCCTTTGGTATGTACCTGACTAGGCACATACAACAACTGGAACATCCCCAGTGGTTCCTCACAAAAAAAAAAAAAAAAATGCAGGACATAAACAGCATGTGCTATGCAGTCACCTCAGAGCCCTATCTCTGTACTCTCTTTCTTACAGACCATTGAGTGGTGATCTATGTCTGGCATACAGGGCATATTTGGATTCCACTCTCATGGACCTTTTGCTTATTCACAAGACAAATAGCATTAGAATTACTCATGCTAGGGATTTAAAGTTGGCTTGCAACATAAATAGGACGTGTTGGAGGGACAGATATTTCCCCTTCAGTGGAATAGCCTTCCCATCCATGTGAAGCAGAGCTTTTCCCTAACCTTGTTCAAGAGAAACCTGAACCAGTGGATGGGAAATCATCAGAAATATACCCTGAGTCTAGCACCTATGTTTCTAATGGACAGAGGCAGCCTATAAATCTTGCCCTATCTTACATATGTTGTCTTTCGGCTTTTGTCGGTTAGGGGTCGCCACAGCGGAACTCCGGTCTGCTAATGATTGGCAGTAGATTTTCACGAATGCCGAGGTGCCAGCTTGACGTCCAACCTTCAATGAAGGCATGCCCATTTACGCATGTCTTTTGAATGCCCACTCAACTGCGGGGAGGACATGCAGACTCCACACAGAGGGCAATCCCTTCACTCCAGCTGAGAATCATACGGGAGAACCTCTTGCTGTGAGGCAACAATGCTACCACTGCACCACTGCCCTATCTTACATATATTCCTTAAAATAACCTCTACAGCACATACACTTGTGGGATACATTTGGGATGCTTGGCTAGGCTTATGAAGGCTCCATTGGTCATTAACTTAGTATACACATATGAACTTCAGAACCCATTAATGATCTTTCTGTGTGTGGCTGGCCAGTCAGTGGTGTGCCTTATCTTGAATTTGGTACAGTTTTTCAAAAGATGTTTAATGGAATTCATTGTAAAATTTTAGATTTGCAGAGCTGAAGGCTCATCTTCAGTAGCTCCTTTTCTGTGAAATGCTGTCTGACTGAAACAGCAGAACAGGGACTTCATAAGCAACAATACTTGAATTTTTACCTCTTCTAACTCCTTGCAAAGCAGAGGAATTAGGAAGTTTGCATTAAGAACTAAGGAACACATCAATTGGATATACAGGGTTTAAATCAAAACCCTCATTCTGATGGACAAGTTGAAAAAATACTTTGGACAGCTTGACTTTTACGGCCGCTATGCCCCAGTTAAACAGAACTGATTCTTAGACATGTACTTTTGTCAAATGTTTGGGCTTAGTTCATTAAAGTTGATTGTCATATGCATATGTATATTATTTGCCCTCTCTCAGTGAAGATTTAAATTTGGTACCATTTCCAGTATAAATCTATCAAAGCACTGGACCTGTTCTTGTGAAGTACCATTTCTTTGTCGGTGGCCAGTTATCTCTGATTTTCCTCTCAAGTCTACAGATACTTGAGTGCACCTCTAAAATATGATACACCTTTAAGATGGCTTCGCTGAATTGTTTTAGAGCAAGAACATCTCTTCTGGCATGGTACCTTGCATTCATAGGAAAGAAGGTACAGAAGTTCAATGGCAGAGATCGGAAGTACATTGCCCAGAAGGTCACTACAGCCATATTAAGAAGCTCACATGTGACCCACATCTGTAACTTCTGTAAAATAGGCCTGCTGGGGAGAGTTCATATGAGTTCATAGGTAAATACTAGGCAATCTACAGATTATTGTAAGCCTAGCCAATAAACAAAGGTAAGAATCAAACCCTGTACCATGCATCCATGTGGTAAAGACCCTAACCATTCTGCCAAATCCCATAAATTCCACAGATTTAAACACACTTGTTAACCAAGTAAGCCTGGTGAATACAGAGTCCCTTTTCAAGAGTGAGTGAAGGAAACAATATGTAGAAGGTCACTGACTCATACAGGGAAGCACATCACATAGAAGGTTACTACACCCATGCTAATAAGGTCACCCATGACCTAACTCTGAGATTTCACCCATGACCTGACTCTGAGACCTCTTTATTTACTTATTTATTCATTCATTTCTTTTCAGGAAAGATGATACTTATATTGACTACAGGAAACTTGGCTGGATCACAGCAGAAAATTCCCTACTCTTTTGATAAGTGCTGTGGCATCTTTTACATCTACCTGAGCTGTACCAAGTCAGGCACAGGGGCCTTCAGTTTAACATCTCATCTGAAAGATGGCACACTCAGGAGTGTAGCACTCCCAAATAAAGCAATGCAATATCAGTAATGACAAGATAATCTAAGTAATCTGGGATGGATATAGAACCCACAGACGTCTTATATTTTCACCACCAGAGATAAGTGTGCTACCTGTTGAGTCAAACTCTTTGTAAGAAATATAACTGAGGAAATTCTGCTGAAGTTAGAAAAGGAAACAATACTAAGAAGTTCAATGACTAAGATGAGGAAAGATCCAATGATTCATCCCTGAGATCTTTGCAGAGCAAGTCTGCTAAGATCTGGGAAAAGGGAAGACAAGCAGCATCCAGAATATCAATGACTGGGACATGAAGGGACACAGTCACTACAGAAGTATTAAGAAGGTCTCCTGTGATCCAGTTTTAAGACAACTTTGAGAACTGGAAGTTATTAACTACTAATGTTATATACTGCTTAAATATTCACTTGTATCTAGAAAGGGGAGTACACCATTATTTTTAATTGACTAGCTGGTCTCCTGATGAAGGGCTCATGCTAGTCCAAAAACTTGAGTAATTGGAAGACCTATGTTGGCTTAATAAAAGAATATTGCACCACGTTTGTGCTTCAGTGTCTTTGTGCTTTGATTAGGAAAGAACATTTTCCATTCACTACAGCACTGCAAAGAAGATCATCAGCAAAACCTCTCTGTTATTACTATTCACATGAATAGTGTTTCTGCGGCATAAAAGGAAACAATAGACAAAAGATTGCTGTCTGGTACAAGGAAGAATATTAAGGGGAGCATCACTACCTCCACACTACCGAGGTCACCAATGACCAATACCTGAGGCATCTGTGTGAGATCTATGTTTGATTATAGCTCTGCTGAGGATAGGGAAGGAGACACTATCCAGAAGGTCACTAAGTAGAACATGTAAGGTCCTAACTCAGAAGATCACTACAGTTGTGCCAAAAAGGTCATCATAAGTCTGTCTCTGAAAAAGCTCTAAGATAACTATGCTGTGGACAGGGAAGGCAACAGTACAATGAAGGTCACCGAATGGGACAGTGAAGGACAATAACCAAGGGCTCACAAAAGATATTCTAAGACTTATTTGCTTGCGTGTTTCTTAATATGGTAAATAATCTGATTCTCAGACCCCTTTCAACTATGATCTGAGCCAAAAGATTTATTTCACCGATTCACACAACTTATTATAAAGCTTAGCTGTATAATAGTAGTAGATACCTAAGAAACAGGTCAATGTATCATATTATAAGGAATTTAAAAAGACAAAATACGAAATCCACAAAACGGGTAGTCCCAAGTCAAACAAGCCCCTTGTTGATATGAACGCTAATTTTATTTTGTGCAAAAAAGCGTTTTCGCCACAGTGAAAAACGCAGCTTCATCAGAAATTACAAAACACCAACCCAGTTCGCAAATTTAAAATAAAATTTTTTTTTATTTTTTTTTATTTCACTTCCTGTTTTTTTATTTTAAATTTGCGAACTGGGTTGGTGTTTTGTAATTTCTGATGAAGCTGCGTTTTTCACTGTGGCGAAAACGCTTTTTTGTACAAAATAAAATTAGCGTTCATATCAACAAGGGGCTTGTTTGACTTGGGACTACCCGCTTTGTGGATTTCGTATATTATAAGGAATCATAATACTTAAAGACAGTGATACAATATCACCACCTATTAAAAGAAAAATTCCCATAAACCATCTGATATTAATTTCATGCTATTATAATGGACTTGATTTTAGCAGTGCATGTTGAATTCTCCCAACACAGACTTTTATAACCATCAGTTAGACACTCATCAGTATTTTCTTGCAAATCAGCAAATTATGTTAATTTCATATATGAACAGGTAGGGTATTCCAGCTTGTTGGTGTAGTCTTTTTAATGCCCTCTTCCCTAATGTTACTTTAAACGAGGGGTGCGCAATGATTGTGGATCTTAAGGGAGCTGTGGTTATTTTCTCAGTTTTTGTGTTAGCTGTATGCTTTGCTTAAAATGCAGTAACTTAAATGTATGTGTACTGAAAAAGAAAGCTGTTCTTGCTGTAACTGGATCCATTTTGCTCCACGTAGAGATAAATAATAATGATGCCTAGAATGAGAAAGTGAAATAAAGTGACAGATTTTAGACAGCAGTTGAAAACACTGGGTACTTCTTGGGGAGCAGAAGACTAGTAGTAGTTCAGCATATTCTACTCTAAAAAGTAGACCATTTTCCAGTTGCCTTTCTTAATTCATGTGCAAGCTGACTGACCAATTTATAACAAACCCTAAGTTGCTTTCTCACTTTGCTGACAACTTTTTTCTGTGACAGTGGAATCCAACCAAATGCCTTTATATTTGTCAGCAATTACTAGGCAAATTAGTGTGCCATACCCTGAGTTTTTATCCTGGACAAGCTGTTAGTGTGGGGTTGGCATAATGGCTAAGGTCTTTACCTCACGGATACAAAGTACAGTGTTTGATTTTGAGCTCTGGTTATTGTCTAGGCTTGCAGTAGTCTACAGACAGATAGCGTAGTATGAACCTCTGAGTATAATCCTATAGAACTAAAGAGTCAGCCCACATCAGTTTTGGGAGATGTCAAACAACATAATCATTAATTTTGATGGATTACGAATAAGTTTATCTGTTGAATTCCGAGCACAGGCATAGTTAAAGTCACCCTGGAAGTCTTTCTGAACCTGCTTGACTGAGGAAGCTTCAATTAGTAGGGAACGTTCATCTACATATTATATCATTTGAATTCTTCACTAGTCAAGTAATTAAGTTATTGATGAAGACAGAAAACAGGATGGGTCCTAACAGAGAACCTCAAGAAACCACTCCCAGAAGCTTCTCCTACTCCTAATACCTTTCACCTAGTTAGACCTTAAGTGCATGATTCTTTTAATTACAGCTAAATCATTTGTAAGTACAGTGGATATAAAAAGTTTACACACCTCTGTAAATGCCAGGTTTTTGTGATATAAAAAATGAGACCACAATAAATAATTTTAAAACTTTTTCCACCTTTAATGTGACCTATAACCTGTACAATTCAATTGAAAAACAAACAAATCTGTTGGGGAAAAAATATAAAAAATAAAAAAACATACAATAACTGGTTGCATAAGTGTGCACACCCTTAAACTAATAGTTTGTTGAAGCACTTTTTGATTTAATTACAACATTCAGTCTTCTTGGGTAGACGTTTATCAGCATGGTACATCTTGACTTGGCAATATTTGCCCACTCTTCCTTGAAAAAGTGCTCCAAATCTGTCAGATTGCGAGGGCATCTCTTGTACACAGCCCTCTTTAGGTCACCCCACAGATTTTTTACTGGATTTAGGCCTGGATGCTGGCTGGGTCATTCCAAAACTTTAATTTTCTTCTGGTGAAGCCATTCTTTTGTTGATTTGGATGAATGCTTGGGGGTCATTGTCATGTTGAAAGGTGAAATTCCTCTTCATCTTCAGCTTTCTAGCAGATGCTTGAAGGTTTTGGGCCAAAAGTGACTGGTATTTAGAACTGTTCATAATTCCCTCCACCTTGACTAAAGCCCCAGTTCCAAGTGAAGAAAAGGAACCACATAGCATGATATTTCCACCACCATGCTTCACTGTGCGGATGGTGTTCTTTTGGTGATGCGAAGTGCTTTTGCCCCAAATGTACCTTTTGGAATTGTGGCCAAAAGGTTCAACCTTGGTCTCATCAGACCATAACACATTTTCGCACATGCTTTTGGGAGACTTGATGTATTATTTTGCAAATTTTAGCCAGGCCTGGATGTTTTTCTGTGTAAGAAAAGGCTTCCGTCTTGCAACCCTACCCCATAGCCCAGACATATGGAAAATATGGGAGATTGTTGTCACATGTAGTACACAACCAGTACTTTCCAGAAATTCCTGCAGCTCCTTCAATGTTGCTGTAGGTCTCTTGGCAGCTCCCTGACCAGTTTTTGTCTTGTCTTTTCATCAGTTTTGGGGGGATGTCCAGTTCTTTGCAACATCACTGTTGTCCCATATTTTCTCCACTTTTTGATGACTGCTTTCACTGTGTTCCATGGTATATTCAATGCTGCGGATATTTGTTTGTACCCTTCTCCTGACTGATACCTTTCAACAATGAGATCCCTTTGATGCTTTGTAAGCTCTCTGTGAACCATGGCTTTTGCTGCAGCAGGCAACCAAGTAAATTTCAGGAAAATCCTACTAGGACAGCTGAACTTTATTTGGGGTTAATCAGAGTTTCTTTAATTGATGGCAGGTGTGTATCCAAGAAGACTGATATAATTAAATCAAAAGGTGCTTCAACAAAGTATTAGTTTAAGGGTGTGCACACATGCAACCAGTTTATTGTATGTTTTTTATTATTTATATTTTCCCCAACAGATTTGTTTGTTTTTCAATTGAATTGTACAGGTTATAGGTCACATTAAAAGTGGGAAAAGTTTTGAAATGATTTAGTGTGGTCTCATTTTTTATATCACAAAAAGCTGGCATTTTAACAGGGGTGTGTAAACTTTTTATATCCACTGTACCTTCTCTAACATCATATCTCCTTACCCATGCTGAGTGGCGTGGCCAGTGGTTTCAAATGCCCTTCTCAAGTACACACAGATGGCTGTTATTTACAGTCTTTTTTCTATGTTTTCCATATTTTAATAGGTACTGCCAGTTGCAGTGAATATTATTATCTGTGTACTGTGCCAATATTTGAACCCATGCTGTCCATTGGCTCTAAGTCCATATTTGTAAGAATGTTCCAGTAGCTGAGTATTTAGTGATGAATTGAAACAGCCAAGTCCGTTTAGGATGATGTCCCATAAGGAATAATCGTTTCTTTAGTGAAATCTTGCTCAATTATTTTAGCTGTATACCCTTACTGTGAAATGGATGCTTTTGCTATTGGGATGATGGTTTCATGCTTAAGATGATGTGGGATAATACCACAAGTAAGTAATGGGGTAATAATGGCTGTCTGTTAGTAGTATGGCAATTACAGACATTGCCGTTCTAACAAAGGCAGGATGCAACTATCTGTATTTATGACCGGGTTTATCGTTAACATTGTAAAAGTGGAAGGTCTTGTTAATCCATGATTTATCTAGATTAGGTACTAGACTGCGGTGGTGGTGCTGCGGTAGCGTTGTCGCCTCACAATAAGATGCTATCTGGTTCGATTCTCTGCTAGAGCGTCATCTGCGTGGAGACATGTGCGAATGGGTGTACCTTCGTTGAAGGTTGTGCGTCAGGGTTGGTAACTAGGCACGCAAAAATCAACTACCAATCATTAGCGGACCAGAGTTCCACTGTGGCAACCCCTAACCGGGAAAAGCCGAAAGACACAAACAAAGGTACTGGATCATCATTACTGCTTATTATTACTAGTAATCTTAAAGGGATTAGTATCACTGATAAGTGGTCAGAAAGGTAATTGGGTATGTTAGCATCTGTTGCCACTGTAGTAGAAGTTCAAACTGTTGTCTTAGTAGAAACATAAACCATGCCTACTGCTGCTTTGACCACTTACCAAAATCCATTTCTGCCCAGTTGGACAAAATACTTTTTCTTGTCCTAAGCTGAGCCTTAATCACAGAAGTTTGCCAGTGGCATTTATTGCTTTTTAACCTTCTCATCCTAAGCAGGGACAGTGTGTTTTTTATGCTGGCTAAGATATTAATGACACTATCATAGACTTCTTTGACAGTTATATGTGACAGGATATGTATCCCATTTATAATACCTAAGTCAGTAGCAACGTTTCCTTTGTTGTGGGAATAGATCTACCATGACTAATTGTTGCTGGACTTTTTAAATGACAGACTGCAGATGGGTAAATGCCACTTAGAGAGTGGGGGAGTATATAAGTGTATGGACTATATTTTATAAGATATTTGTAATGACTGCATAAAGTAATATACAATATTCAGTTGTTGATTTTGCTCTTATAGGTTCTCTGATGGTTTGGCTAAGGCTGTGTAATTTTTTATAGTGATGAATTGAAACAGCCAAGTCAGTTTAGGATGATTTCCCATAAGGAATAATCTTTTCTTTAGTGAAATCTTAATATGTTGATTCCAAAAGTTTCTCAAATATTTGCATGGATGTTGGCAGTGGTATCTATACTTCAGCAACTGTGACACTAATGCCTCCAATAATAATTTGAACTACTAGTCAGTTTAGACAATCAAGCATATTAAAGTATTTTTTTTAATATTAAAGTGTTATGATAACATTTTTTAAGTAAGAACACAAACACACCCTTCATTCACTGCCTGTTTCCATTATCAAGACAACCATTAGAATTCTACTGCAAAAGGGAGGATAGTATAGTGTCATCTTTTAGCTAAGTTTCAGTGAGACATATGTTGTTGTTTTTTGTAGCGATTCTTGTCTCAGAAAGGTCCCTTTTATTGTTGATCATCATATTCATTAGTGAAATAGTGAAACTTCTAAGGCACAGTTATCTGTGTTTGGTTTAACAAAAATATCTTACCTAAAATAAAATCTTTCAGGATCTAGGAATGAGGCATGTGCAAGATAGTTCTGCTGGTGGCAGGGAAACCCAGAATTCATTTGACTGAGATAAGGAAGAATGCCATTTAGAGGTTCACTCTTGCCATGCTAAAATAGTTATCTGTGAGTATCACTGAGTCCTAAGAAAGATAGCTCTGCTGGAGACAGTGAATGATACAATACTCAGAAGGTCACTGACTGAGAAGGGGTAGAACATTTCTAAGGAATTTACTAGAGATAATCTAAGAAAACAACCTATGACTCCCTTTGAGACTGCTTCAGAATAACTATGCTGACGAGAGGGAAAAAAAGCATTACCCAGCTGATCACTGACCAAGAGTAGAAAGGATATTATCCAAGAGACCACTGCAGTTGTACTGTGGAGATGACCTGTGATCCCTCCATGGGACAGATTAGGTAGAAATAACCAGAAAGTCATGGACTGGACCTAGGAATGACTTTATGCAGACGTTTACTGTAGTCATACACAAAATTTCACCTATAACCTTCTCCTGAGACCTCATTAGGACAGTTCATTTATTTATTTATTTAGTTATTTAGTTCATTTTAACCAGGTAAGTAAACTGATCTGATGACTCTTTTTAGCCATGACCTGGGCCAAAAGTCCAGTCAATAAAACAGCATAAAAGGAAAACACAAATAATTGTAGACAGCTAAGATATAGTACATTAAACACGTTTACAGTTGCATAACTGACTGCCTGGATGACATTGTCTTAATTCCCCTTAGGCACCTGATTGCTGAGGATGTATAGCAGATCCTAATGGAGGCAAGAAATCCTACTACTAGAAAATCATATATTAAGAAATGGAAAAGATTTTTTACTTGGTACCAGCAACGTGAGCAGCACCCATTCTGGGCTAGTGTTTCTATAGTCTTACAATATTTGTGTGAGGTTTCTGCCCTTTGGCTTTTCTTACTCCTCCATCAAGGTTCATTTATTGGTCATTTCAGCATGTTTACTCATGGATCCTCCTCTTTCAATGCATTCTCATGTCAAAATGTTTTTGAAAGGGGTTTTGCATAAGAGTCTTCCAAGAAAACCTATGGTTTCTCATGTCAAAATGTTTTTGAAAGGGGTTTTGCATAAGTGACTTCCAAGAAAACCTGTGGTTCCTCCTTGGGCTCTTAACTCTGTGTTAGAGAACTAACACTTGCTCCATTTGAACCAGCTAATCTGGTTGAATTTAGGTTCTTAACATGGAAAACAGTTTTACTTATTGCTGTGACCTCTGCAAGAAGAGTATCTGAATTGCAAGCTATTCTGGTGAGTCAACCCTATCTTGTTTTCCACAGAGAAAGGTTTCTTTGAGAAGTACTCCTCCTTTTCAGCCTGAAGTGGTATTCGAGTTTACTTTAAGCCAAAGTATCTAGCTCCCTCTTTTCTTTCCTGAATATAAAATTGAGGGAGAAATGATACTCCATACCATGGTTGTCCACAGACAACTCGTGTACTATCTTGACAGAATAAAATCTTTCAGATCTTCGAATCAGTTGTTCATTTCTTGTGAAGCTAAAAAATGACAACCTGCGTCAAAACAGACTGTTTTCAAAAGGTTGTCTCAGGCTATTACTTTTTGTTATTCTCACCACAACAAAACTATTCCAAACAGGGTCAAGGCCCACTCTCCCAGTGCCTTGGCCTAATTTATGGCATTTTGGAAAGAGTTTGATTCTAGAAGTTTTCTAGAAGCAAGCAACATGGTCATCTGTACATACTTTTACAAAGTACTACATGCTTGATTCCTTCTCAAAGTCTAGACTAGGCTTTGTTAGGATCATTCTCCTGGGGCTTATGGACCCTTCACTTACACCTCCCAAATATAGTAAGCTAGGATAATCTACCCATATAGTTAAGGCTACTGCAGCAGTGATCAGTATGATCAACATTGTTTAGTCATATAAGTAAATTTACCATAACAATAGATGTCTGAATAATCACTTATGCAAGAGCTGCTCCCTCCCTCCCTTCATCCATCTTTCTTTTTGTTTTTTGTTATACTATAGTGTGTATATACATGTATATGATTTTACTCCTAGTTAGGTCCTGTCAAGGCTCAGTGTCCCTCTCTTTTTCTATTGGCATGAAGACTCTGAAGGGATTGTCATGCAAAATTGTGTTTTTGGGCAGCTCAGCACACCTGGCTGCCTGATGGTTTGGGAGTGTGGAGGGTGCCCTTGGTCTTTGGAATCTGGATGGCTGTTTTACCTTTGGCAGGATATACCCCCAGATGGATAAGACTACTGCAGCAGTGATCATTCAAATATCTTCTGTTATGGTAAGCTTACTTACACAACTGTACTTTCCTTCCAGGTTCTCTGGGACAGCAGAAAATCTCAAGTTATCTCTGCACACTCTGTCTTCTAATGCTATTTTTGAAATGGCTCTTCTTGAGAAGTTCATACTGAGCCAGCCTTTTTTTCATTTCAACCACCAATTTTTCCAGTTTTATCAATTCATCACAATAGCTAAAACCTTCTATTTTTATATTTTTTTGTTATTTGAGTCACTATATTCCTTCACTGTTTCAGTTGTTTTAATCAGCTCCGAGTACATCTGATTTGTTTTTCTCCTAAATTACTGGAAGACATCTGTTGTATCAGAGCTGAAGTTTGAACTGCCTTTTGCTGGGCAGCTGCAGGATTCTTCTCAGCCAGTGTTTTCTCTTCAACTTTTCTAGTTGATTTTCTTTGAGGTTCTCCAAATTTCTTCTTTGCTGGTATCCAGGCAGTATACTTACTAGTCAGTAACTGAAGTTTAGCCAAATTGTCTCACTTGCCCTTTTTCTCAGTTACTGTCTTTATACTGGGAGAGGTGAAAGTAAACTGTTGATCAGTGTGCAGCCATCTTGGAAGTCTCTAGTTCTCTGGTGTTGAATGAGGAATCTTATGGAGACTTAGGCCATTCTTATGGTTTTAGCACTGTCCTCATGGCTTGGTGAAATGTGGCTGTGCATGCTAGTCACCTTCTCTGGTTTTTATCATGGTGTTTACCAGTTCTGTATCCACAGCATTACCTGTACTCACTCCATACTCTGCATCTTCGATGTCAATTGTTTTCATTTTTGTGACCTCCTGTCATTCTGTCATCATTCTCATGTGCTAAGTGCCCTCTGCTATTTGTGATATTGTCATGTCAGTATGTCTTTTGTTGTATCCCTTCATTTCTACCCTACTGAGCATAACATCCCCAGCATGTGCATTTGTTCCTGTCTCAGGGCCTACTTTTTGTGTCTTAAAAAATTTAAAAGCAGTCATTTTATGAAAAAAAAAGTTGTTGGCATATGACTCTTGGATATATGCAGACTTCACTTAGAGGTGGACCCTTCTATGTGTCTCTTCTGTTTCTTTAGCCTCCTCAAAGTTTCCTTCTCTTTCCCCCTTTCACTCCTTTTGGTAGAGCAGTAACACAGTTTAAAACAACTTGGGATGCTATGGCATGCACATGCTGCTGCTGTTTAACACTCCCTTCCAGTCTGTATCACACCATTGTCTTTTGTGTGCTACTGCCTTTGCTTATGCACCTGACGTTCCCCGCTGTTATATTCCACACAGCATTATGATGTAGGAGCTATGTTGATGTACACACAGCATTATGTTTTCTAAGTCATGTTATTGCATAAGTGACACTTTTTCTTTGCTTGAGCACAGTATGCCATGTGATTTGTCCTCAAGATGTCCACTGCTTTTATTGCTTATCACACTGATAGTAGTTTAGTCATCCACCTACATCTTTCACAGGCTTTGTACATACTACATCACTGTGCTGAAAATAGCATTGTGAATTTATTAAATATGTTGTACCTCACATTGTTGTATGGATGGGCATCTGTATACTGTGTTCTGAGATGGG
Organism: Protopterus annectens; assembly: GCF_019279795.1. Classification (NCBI taxonomy): domain Eukaryota; kingdom Metazoa; phylum Chordata; order Ceratodontiformes; family Protopteridae; genus Protopterus; species Protopterus annectens. The sequence goes on from NC_056737.1 coordinate 1,911,935,241, forward strand.
CAGATGCAATCACTTGCTGTTATTCCCTTTGTACTGTCTGCTGACACAGTGCCCTGCCTGTTGTGAGTCCTTAACATTGTGACACACTGGCAGCCTTGTGTAGTGATAACCTTTACATGCCACCATACAGTACCATTGGTCACTGTGTACTGGGTTTGCATTATGAACTCATCAGTGCTGTGTTGGTGCATAGTGTCATGTGTGTGTGTGTGTGTGTGTGTGTGTGTGTGTGTGTGTGTGTGTGTGTGTGTGTGTGTGTGTGTGTGTGTGTGTGTGTGTGTGTGTGTGTGTGTGTGTGTGTGTGTGTGTGTGTGTGTGTGTGTGTGTGTGTGTGTGTGTCTGTGATTTGGTCGAAAATACATTTGGTCGAAGGTACATTGGGTGAGCACACTTGACTGAAAGCTCACTTCACTGAAAACTCATTTGGTCAAAATTCATTTTGTCGAAAGTTATATATGGCCCCTTCCCCACTGAAGTGCAATCCTGGAGTTAGAATATAAAGTGTGTGTGGGGGGGCACAGCCCCCCACATAGTTTGAGTGTATATTGTCTTGTGGATCTCACTTCAGTGGGAAAGGGGCCATATATAACTTTCAACGAAATGAGTTTTCAGTGAAGTGAGCTTTCAGTCAAGTGTGCTCACATATCTGAATTTCGACCAATATTTTCAACCAAATGTAGTAGACCCATATATATATATATATATATATATATATATATATATATATATATATGTATATGTTACAGATTTGACGTAAATAAGGTGGATTCATGCTGTCAGCATATTATTAGCATTTGTAGTCCAAGTGGACATAAGACCCCTTTTCAGCTGAGGCCCTGGGTGGGGGGGCTCCAAACTAAACTAATAACAAATAGTACACATTTATCAAAACATTGCTAACAATTGCCAGTTAATAGTCAAAGGACAAAAAGTACGTGTTACAGAGAAGGTAGTCTTAAATATTAATCCAAAAGAGAAAAGAAATAAGATATGCTGAGCATTAAAAGCAACTAGGTTGACTTAGTATTATATAGAAGAACTTTATTCATAATATACATGTTACAGGCATAGCTATATTCAACCATAAGAGAAAAGAGAGTACTGTATGTATGAGCAATCAACAGCAAATAAACTACTACAGAAAAGGTCACATTATTTATATTGATTCTTGATTTAAGCTTATATACAGTGTTCCTAGATGTGTGAATTGGCTCCTACAGATGAGGTAAGATACACTAGGGTGGTAGTAAGTAGATGCAGGGATACTGAGTTGTAAGACAGAGGAATAGTTTGTAAAGTACATCAGAATGGCATTAAGTAGATATAATAATACTGAGATAAAATATGGAAGAGCACAGTGAAGTAGGTTGGATGAGGTGTGTGAGACAGGAGGTTTAACAGAGGTGGGAAAGTGACAAATTACGGGAGTGGTGGCTAGAGAGGGTTTGTAGAAGTGGCCAGCTAGAAGAGGGTTGATAAACGTTGTCTGTAAGAATCATATATGTATATAAATATATAAATATATATAGAGAGAGGGAGAGCTTTGTGATAAACAATGATCAGCAGTAAGACACTGTAGTAGTTTTAACATTTAAATACATTTCTTCAGCAAAAGTAAACAAAAAGGGATATTTATTTTTATGGGTGGGGTAAAAGTAAGAAAGTGATAGTATGATAAATTAATAAATATTAAGGGCATGTAGCACAAAGTAATTGTAGAAGTAGGACTTAGACTTCATCTCTAAAGCAGGAGCATTTGTTTTGTGTAGTAAGAGTTGATCTGATTTTAGCCCTGAATAATCTATGTGTACCAATGTTATTTTGAAAGTTGACTTAGACAATTGTTATTAGTCACTGTTTCTGAGAGTGGAATCTGGCATCCTCAGGGTATTTTTTGATTTATTTTATTTTATCTAACATTTGTTTACTGGGATAATCTGACTGGACAACTTGTGTCCGTTTTCAGCAGAGGCCCGGGAAGAAAAGCTCCATACAGTAATTAAAAGAGTTCCATACAGTAGTTAAAAAATTAAGACAGTAGTACAAACATCGACAACCACAGTCATAAAAGGAAACAGTTATTTCAGTTAAACAATATTTATTATTTATTTATTGACATTTGTTTACCGGGAAAGTCCACAGAGCTAAACGTAGCCCATTTTAGTGGAGGCCCGGGGAGAAAAGCTCCAATGTACAAATACAACAAGGTCATTACATTTTTCCTATTTACAAAAGTCTCCACAATATAAACATTGGCAGTAATATGATACAATAATAATAACATTTTAAAAGCAAGTATTGATAAATAATTTCAGGTTTATAAAAGTTTACAGTGTAAGCTGCAGTTAGAAACATCATCAAGGGAAACAAAGTACATTGATAGGGGTCAAAGAATTATTGGCCCTTACAGCAGCTTAAGGAAATGGTAGCTGTAAAAGGTATTGAAGGGGTTTAGGGTGGGTCAATGCAATTACATAGCCAGTTGTTGAGGAAGTATGACTTACGATGTTTCTTGAAAGTTGGAGTGTTGTTTTGAAGTCTAATGTCAGGCAGAAGGGTATTCCAGACTTTAGCAACTTCATTGGGGAAGAGAGATTCCCCAAAGCTATTTTTGCAAGGAACTTTTTCGACCAGGGCTTTGTTGGTGCAGCGTAGCAGCCTATTAGTGTTGTACAAGTTTAGCAATCCAGCTAGGCCAGGGTTTTTCCAGGATAGTGTAATATCTGGCGAGCAAGCTTGAGTTGGTGGAACTGTAATAAATTGGGAAATTCAGCCCAGTGTAGAGTAAGTAAGGATTGGCAGTGGTGGGAATGAGATTTGGAACTGGTTGCAAACCTGGCAATTTTATTGTAGCATATGGAGAGTATATTAAGGTCGGCCTTACTTAGGTTTGTTAGGACAGGTGAGGCATAGAATAGTGTAGACAGAAGATGGGTTTGGGGTATAGCTATTCTAGACTCGGAAGTAAGGTATTTTTTGCTGTGGTATAATGCCCCTAGCTTTTTCTGGACTTTGGAGATGGTAAGGGATATTTATTTGCTGAATCTGAGTTGTTGGTGGATTGTAAGTTCTAGCAGTTTAGCTTCAAGGACTGGGGTGATGAGGGCCTTTTTGGCTGATGATATAGAGAAGTTGAAAGGGTCATTATTCTTAGTATGGTGACATAGCATAAGTTGTTTTGTTTTTGGTTCAATATCAGTTGAGATATGTTTAGCCAATTTTCTATGTCAGTGAAGGATTCCTGGGTGTATTGTTGAAGGAGCGATATGTTTGTTGCGGAACAGATTAAGGTAGTGTTGTCAGCATATTGCACTGTTTCTGCTTTGGTCATTGCTAGATGGAGTTGGTTTGTAAGAATGTTGAAAAGAAGGGGACCAAGGATTGAATCCTGGGATACACCTATTGTGACTGGGAGTGGGGTGGATAGGGAGTTGAGCCATTTTATGGATTGGGAGTGGTTGTCAAGGTAGCTTTTAAACCATAGCAGGGTGGGCTTGTCCATGTTGAGCTTAGACAAGCAGGTTAAGAGTTTGTTGTGGGAAACTCTATTGAACACTTTCAATAAATCCAGGAAGTTAGCGAAGACTTGTTGACCTTGGTTCTTATGAGTGTTAATGGTGTTGGTGAAGTTAATTAGGGCAGTGGTGGTGGTGTGAGTAGGTTGGAAACCGTGTTGGGTTTTTGATAATAAATTGTTGTTGAGGAGATGGGTAGGGAGTTGGCGGTGGATACATCTTTCTAGAATCTTAGATAGGGGTGATAGGATCACAATGAGATGGTAGTTGGAGAGATCAGTGGAGGGGCCACCCTTGTGGAGGGGAAGGATATAAGAGGTCTTCAGAACACCACTAACTAATATTCAAAACAATTTATTGAGAGCTTTAGTCAGCAAGCACAGCTGACTTCATCAGAATACAAACACCATTAGTTTGCCTCACTTTAAATACAAAATTTGAGAACATAATTAGTCACATGTAAGTTAATAGGACTAATTGACTTAAAACCACAGTACATGAATATACAAAATCATTAAGAACTGACAAATATATACAAAAATATATACAAAAATCAATAACTATTTAAAAACCTTAATAATGAATGTCAGTAGCAAAGAAACTTGTGCTCAATGCATCCAAAATGTGTCCTTAACTTTAAAAAGCTACTAAAACTAATACTGTCATTGAGGCCAGGGGGGGCTAGTGGCATTGAGTTTAATTTGCCACCATAATTCCTTTAAATTAAGGTAATCCTCCCATGGTCCTCCCCTTATGTTGTAAGCCACTTTTTCAATGATGAACATTTTTAAATTATGTCCAAGAAATTGTACTATATGTTTATACAAAGCATTGTTAGAGTTAGAAGTGTTAATATCTCTAATATGCTCGTAAATCCCTAAAGGTTCTTTTGGTCTTCCCAATATAAAAACCTGGAAATAAACTACATGTGGCTCCATAAACCACTCCCTTGGTATAACAAGAATAACTATCTAAAATATTACTTTTAGTACCATTAATACGTGTATGGTTACCTCTACCAACAAAAGGACACTGTGAACAAAAAACACAAGGCTTAATGCCCTTAGCCTGTATTTGTCCAGCCTCGTTGTTCCTCTGTAACAGTTGTTTAAAAGACACACCCCTCCTATATATAATACAGGGTTTTTTCCCCACCTTCTCCAATGTATTGGTTTGATGGTTAAATATAGTCCAATTTTTGCACAAAATATGTGTAATAGCCTTATAATCAGCACAAAATTTTGTAACAAATGATGACTTCCAAGTAGTTTTAGAACTTACTTCCTCGAAATCATTCTGTAAAGCTAAGGTGCTGGAATCACCCTGAGGACTCTTATTGTCTTTATTTAACAAGGGTGACAAAACACCCACCCCCCTCTAGGTGAGTGTTTCATCATCACCCTATCAATCAATTTCAATGGATACCCCCTTGCTTCCAACATTTCTTTCAATAATGTACTTTGCTCACAAAAATCGCCATCCCTTGTAGTCATATGTGAAATTCGGCCTCAATGACAGTATTAGTTTTAGTAGCTTTTTGAAGTTATGGACACATTTTGGATGAATTGAGCACTAGTTTCTTTGCTACTAACATTCATTATTAAGGTTTTTAAACAGTTACTGATTTTGTATATATTTGTCAGTTCTTAATGATTTTGTATATTCATGTACTGTGGTTTTAAGTCAATTAGTCCTATTAACTCACATGTGACTAATTATTTATTCAAATTTTGTATTTAAAGTGAGGCAAACTAATGGTGTTTGTATTCTGATGAAGACAGCTGTGCCTGCTGACAAAAGCGCTCAATAAATTGTTTTGAATATTAGTTGGTGGTGTTCTGTGGACCTGTGGTTTTGGTTTCACCAGCTGTCGTTGATATAAGAGGTCTTCCATAAGGACTGAGTGGTGTGTTCAGTGATGGATCTATTTATCAGTAAGGAAACAGGGTAGGCTATGGCTCTAGAGGCAAGGTGAAGGTATTCTGCAGGGAGGTTGTCTGCAGCGAGGGTGGTGGGTTTGAGATGGGTTAAGAGCTTTTGGATAGTGGATGTTGGTACTGGTTTGAGTGAGAATGGGAGATTATTCATTTGACCTGTAGGAGGTTTTGGGGCATTGGAGGGATTTGTGTTATTAATAAGTTTAAGTATGGAGGAGGTAAAGTAGTTGTTAAAGCTGCATGTTATGTGAGTGTTAGATCCATGTATATTGGGGGTTAGAGGTATGGCTGGGCTGAAGGATGTTGTTCACCGCAACCCAGATTTTTTGTGGATTGTCACAGTGTTTTTTTTTTGTAGTGAAATATACTGATGTTGTCTGACCTAATTTGTTTTTTTTTGCCTTATTGCACAGCTCAAGGAAGTCTTGCCTAGTTGCGGGTGTTTTGAGTTGATGCCAGGTCTGTCAAGCTTTGTCCCTATCCTTGAGTAAGGATCTTGTGGATTTCTGTAGGTTGCTGTGGATTCTAAATGTTCTAAGTGGAGCTAAATGGTTAAGGATATTTAGAAATGTGGAATTAAAGTAGTCAGCTGCTAGGTCTAAAGGAAGGGTTTTTATGGGAGATCAGTTGCATGATTCTAAGAAATCTAAGAAGTGAGAAATGGGGAAGGTTTCCTGGGTACGAGTTTGAAAAAGGGTTGGTAGAGTACTAGTTTTGATTTTATGTCTAAGGATGAAGATGGGATTGTAATCACTTAGTGAATTGAGTAGTGTACCACACTGAAGAGCAGTTTGGGGGTAATTTGTGAGGATCCAATCTAGTGTAGATTCCTTTTTTGAGGTTTTGTCAAAGCGGGTGGGTGTTTGTATGACTTGGGTAAAGTTGCATAGGTTGATATGGTTAGTAGGGGTGGGAGAGTGGAGGGTGTTCCAGTCAATGTTAATGTCACCTAGCAGGATGGTTTCATGTGTCAGGGAGTGAGAAGCTCAAAGGAGTATTGATTCTAGGGTGGTTGGGTTGTTACCTGGAGGATATATAAACTCCTACTAGGTTTAGGTGTTTGTACTGATTTATGAGGCATTTTGCAGGAAGTATTTCTGCATTTTTGAAGTCTGGAGTTTCTTTTTGTAGGGGCTGGATTTTTAAGTTAGTTTTATAGAGCAGGGCAACACCGCTTTCTCTTTTGTTAAGTCTATCAACTCTATGGATGTTATATCCAGGTGGGGTTATGGAGTCATCCCTAATGTGTGGCTTGAGCCAGGCCCCTGTGAGGATTATAATATCAGGGTTGTATAATGAGATTGTGGCATGTAGTTCTATTTTGTTCATAATGCTGAAAATGTTAAGATTAAGTATTAGTAGGTCGGTGGGTTGTTGGTGGAAGGGAGGTAGAGAGCTATTGGTGATGGTCCAGGGTTGGGGTGGATTTCACCCTATAGTAGTAAATGAGTGGCAACATTTCTTATAATTTGAGGTATGATTTCAGAAGGGAGTTAAGCCTAAGATTTGGTTGCTTTTTGGTTTGGGTAGCATAATACTTGGTTGTGGTAAGTTCAATAATGGATTGGTTGTAAATGGCTGAAGATATTTCAAACTGGTTGAAGGGGTAGGGACTGGGAAAGGGTAGGGTGAAATAGATTGACTTGATATATTGGGTGGGTACAATGTAATACAAGGTAGTGACAGAGACTGTGGATAGACTGACACATAGTGCAGTTAGGAATATGTGAGTTTTGATAAGTTGGATTTGGGGATAGTGAGTCTTGTAGCAGCACATGTTGAAGAATGGGGCTAGTGGATAATAAACTTAGGGAAGTGAAGTTTAGCAGTAGGAGGTGATAAGGTAGTTATGGGCTGTGCTATGAAGTGAAATAGTGGACTTTAATTAGTGATGTAAATATGTTAGGGTAAATATGTCAGTAGTAGGAAGTGATACGGTAATTATGGGCTGTGCTATGAAGTGAGACAGTGGACTTTAATTAGTGAAGTAAATACGTTAGGGTTGAGGCTAGGTTGGCTAAGAGAGGGGATTGGATGGGGGGTTATTGTGTGGGGTCAAGTGACTACATAGATAAAAATAAATGTAGGAGTAGTGGGGGGTGGGAATTGGGGAAGGGTAGGGGAGCAAAGTGGAGTAGGGTCGAAACAGGACCACAGAAGTAGTGCCATAAATTAAACAATCAGCTCAGATTATGCTCGCCAGCTAGGACACCCAATACCTTGGCTGACTCTGAAAAAATAACTTGTTTTTTAGCAGCCGTAAGTACTGGCTATTTCAAAAGACAAAAAAAGTCATGGTGTTTGAGAATAATAGCATTAAAGTTTTGTCCTTGGGGGTGGGGTGAGCAGTCATAGACCAGGCCGAGGGGAATATTGGCTGGTAGCTGGAAAGGGCTTGGAGGTACTGAGGGTTGCGTTGGCTTTAGAAAAAGGAAATAGTGGCTTACTACAGCTAAACTTAGAAATAATTATAAAATATGCCTTTGAAAAAGTGTGATAATGGCTTTCTTCAGCTGAACTTAAAAATAATTAACAATTACACTTTCCTCGTGTGACTAATATCACTAGATTGAGAGCGAATCATGGCAGAGTGCTGGTGTTAGGTGTGTTAAGCAGAGAAACTTACAGCAGCACCGGGTATTTAATTGGGCTATACTAAGTAAGCAACTACCTTGGTCCACAAGTGTGCACTCCACTTAGCTTGTTATTTAGACATAGATTACAATGGTTTCATTATTTTGTTACAAAACATTAGGGGCTCATTGCTAAGACTTATATTGCTAGTAGGACAAATAGTTACAGGAAGACACCTATGCTGTGCATCCTGTTTAGCAGAGCTGTTTCACAAGGTAACTTTACTGCATGGAAGACACTTATTAGGTGTTCAGGATGGTGGGGTAGGCTGCTGCACACTTACGAGAGGCTGGAAGAGAAATTGGAAAAAACTCTGCATCAGAATCACAAATTGGTCTCACCTAGAACAGTCTTTAGCAAGGATGAACCATTTTAAATGTATATTAGCACTTTATGTACTGGTTAGAATGTAAATTAGCACCTTATGCCCTAGAGTAAAATGTAAGTTAGCACTTTATATCATTGGTTGCAGTAGTTATAATAAAGTATGCTAGATGCTTCTATCGCTACAGATTGCTCTTTCCTTAAGCCTTACTGCAATCATACAACATGCCACAGAAAGGACAACCTTTTTATAAAGTTCTTAATATATTGCTCACAGAAATTTATTTTATTTGTTTATTTATTTTACATTTGTTGACCGAGCTAGTCTAACTGGATATATGTCCATTTTCAGTAGAGGCCCGGGGAGAAAAGCTCCACACAGAAGACATACACAAACAGAACATAAACATTAATTACAGAAAACTTGTTGGACAATAACAGGAGTTCCATGGTAACAAAAAAAATGTTTTTTTCACTATGAGAAGAGAGAAAAGGATTTAGAAGTATTTGGTAGACACCCAAAGCAAAGTAATAAGCAGGAACAAGAGAGCAAGTAGACACCCAAAGCAAAGTAATAAGCAGTAACAAGAGAAATTATACTTAAACAATAATCTCTGAGCTCTAGGCAGATGTAATAATGAAAAAGCAACCTACACAATGTGTAGTATAACAAGTAGTGTAATTATTCAGTAGTCCTTATTTGTATGGTGACATATAGCAGTTGTAGGTTACCGAGTGAGCCACTAGTAGCTGCTAACACCTAGTTCACTCAGTAGTTATCAACATTAACATGCATAGTCATTTCATCATAGTGACTGGTGTTATATCCAAGGTAGACACTAAGAGCAGGCTCTCTAGTCTAGTCATATATCATCCACTTTTTAGCTTAGCATATATTGTACAACAGTAGACCAAGTTAGAGTAAAAACATAGGATGTTACATAAAATTACATAACAGAGCTACTTACTGGATGTGCACAGTCGTGGGAGGGATGGCAGGGTCTGTGGTTCAATGGAGAGGGTGAAGTGTGTTAATGATGGCAAGTAGTGTTAAGCAGAGAAATTTACAGCAGCACCAGGTGATTAATTGGGCTATAGTAAGTAAGCAACTACCTTGTTTCACAAGTGTGCACTCCACGTAACTTGTTATTTAGACATAGATTACAATGGTCTCATTATTTTGTTACAAAACAGTAGGGACTCATTGCTAAGATTTATATTGCTAACAGGACAAATAGTTACAGGAAGACACCTACGCTGTGTGCCCTGTTTTGCAGAGCTGTTTCACAAGGTAACGTTACTGGATGGAAGGCACTTGTTGGATTTTCAGGATGGTGGGGGAGGCTGCTGCACACTTACGAGAGGGCTGTGCACCGTGTTTTGCAGAGCTGTTTCACAAAGTAACTTTAATGGATGGAAGCCACTTGTTGGGTGTTCAGGATGGTGGGGGAGGCCACCACACACTTATGAGAGGGATGTGCACCCTGGTTTGCAGAGCTGTTTCACAAGGTAATTTTCCTGGATGGAAGGCACTTTTTGGGTGTTCAGGATGGTGGGGGAGGCCATCACACACTTACAAGAGCTGGATGTGCACATTTGCAGGGGGGATGGCAGGGTCAAGGGAGAGGGTGAAGTGTGTGTATTATTGTCTTTAGGGGTGAAGGTTTTTAGTAGTAGTACTGTAGCACATATGTGAACTGGGAACCATTGAATTCTTTTAATGGTGAAGCAGTGATGCTCTCTGTTGTTGACCAGGTGAACAAATCAGTAGTTTGCATTAAATAGGTGTTATATGAAGAAGAAAGTGCTAATATGGGGATGCACATTCTAATCTTTGTATGAACACATTAATTTCTATAGCTTGTCTGGCTTCCTTAGTGAGTAAGTTAGAGATTTTGTATAAAATCATTAGCTGTGCCAAGACTTTGTTGAAAACTGTTTATGTGTGCCACAGAAGGAAGACAGTATCCAGAATATCAATGTCTGGAACAGAGAGTGACATTACCAAAAAGATCACTATGGCTGTGTTAAGACTGTCTTCTGCAACCTAACCCTAAGACCTTTCTGTAGGATAGCTCTGTTGGAGACAGAGAAGTAAACAGTATCCAGGTCACTGACTGGGACAGGGAATGAAATGACTTAGTGGGTCACTGTAGCAATTCTAGGAAGATGAACTGCGGTACATTTCTGGACCTCTGTAATAACTGTATCAGCACATTGCTCTGCTATTGGCAGGCAATAAACATTTATTTATTTATTTATTCACATTTGTTAACCGGGTAGTGTCCGATTGGACTAGGAACCCGTTTTCAGCAGAGACCTGGTGAGAAAAGCTCCACAAACTAATGATAAAAGTTAATTGTTCAAAATTCCGGTAAGTAATATAAATAATACAGTACAAGCAGTACATTTAGAAGCATTTGTAACTATTTTGGGATGAAGTTAACAATGCCAGACAGAGAAAAGTTGACAGGTCAGGACATGAAAAACCAAGTTTAAGGACATACACATTGCTGAATACAGAGATAATTGGCCATTTCAGTACTTGAAAAGTCTACCTGTGCTTGTGCCCAAAGTTCAAAGAAAAGACAAAAAAAACATTTAGAATTTCAATTATAGGGACAAGGAAGTATATTACCCAGAAGGTAACTACAGTCCCGCTGATAAGGTGACCAAAATGATCCATCCATGAAATCTATATAAGATAGCTATGCTGGGGACAGGAAAGAAAATAGTACCGTCAAGGTCACTGAGTGAGGCAGGAAAGTGGATTAGACAGGAGGTCACTACAGCTATATGAAAAATGTTATCTATGACTTACACCTGAGACCTGTGTAAGATTATTTTGTTGAGGATTAGGAAGGAAGTAGTATCTAGAAGAACAGTGACTGTGACAGGGTGAGACAGAAAGACCCTACAGCTATGATGAAAAGGTTATCTGTGACCCATCACAACATGTTTATGGGATACATTTGCTGGGAACAGGAAAGGAAACTATACCCAAAAGTTCATTGAATGAGACATTACCATGAAGGCCATCAGATCACCTTTGTATAGGAACTACATCTACGGATAGGCCTGGTGTGGACAGGGAAGGACCTACATCCAGAATATCATTCATAGCAATAGGGAAGGACATTATTTGGAAACTCACTACAACATTGCTAAGATGGTCACCCGTGATCCATCCCTAATACCTCTTAGGGGAAACTGTGCTGTGAACATAGACATAAACAGTGCTCAGAAGGTCACTGATTGGTATAGGGTAGGACATTACAAAGAATGTCATTGCAGCCATGCTAAAAAGGTTACCTGTAATCTGTCTCTGAGAGATGTGTGCAGGAACTGTAATTAAAGATAGCTCTGCTGTGACAAGGGAAGGAAACAGCATCCAGAATGTCATTGACTAAGACATGAAAAAGATACTTCAGAAGGTTATTATAAGCTAAGATGGCAATTTCTTACTCACTTGTGAGACCTTTGGGAGATAGCACTACTGAGAAGATGAAAGAAAACTGTATACAGATGGATACTCAGTAGGATAGGGAAGGACATTTTTCACAGACGGTCACTACAGTTGTGCTTAGAAGGTCACCTGTGATACATCCTTGAGACCTCCAGGTAAAAGCTATATATGAGCATTTAGCTCTGAAAGTGACAAGGAAGAAAACAGTACTCCAGAAGGTTCCTGACTGGGGCAGGGAAAGGTATTGCCTAGAATGTCACTTCAGCCATGATAAAATGGCCACTTATGAACCAGTGTAAGATCTGTATCAGAGCATTTGCTGGGGATTAGGAGAGAAACAGTATCCAGAAGGCCACTGACTGAAAAGGGAAGGGTTCTGACCCATTTTGGAGACCACTGTTTAAGAACTGTATTTAGGTGATATCTTTGGTGGAAACATGGAAAACAGTAGCACAGAGGTTACTATGTGTGAAAGGGAAGAACATTACCCATAAGATGACTATAACGATGCCAAGATCATCAATACTTTATTAAAAATCAGCATGCCAGGGTCAGGAAAGGAAAATATACTGAAAAGACCACTGAATATAATGAGGAAGTTTATTATTCAGCATGTCATGACAGCTGTGCAAAGGCGGTCGCCTTTGACCTGTGCCTGCAATTTCTGTAGAACTATAGTTGAGGACAGTGATAGGTATGGAATATATACCTGCAAATGCTACATGAGGTAGCTACAATGATTAGCATGTAGTACTCAGAAGTTTCACAGAATTCAGTATGCAGTATAGTCTTCATAGAACGTAAACCACATCTGCTGTTTGTGCATTATATATAGCCTTCTGACAAAACATGGTGTCAAAGAGTGGAGAAATATCAGTCAGAAATGAGAACTATATCATCTTAGGGGAAGAAATATATTTGCTTTGAAAAGTCTTGGTATTTTAAACTAAATAAGTATAATTATCTAGGGAAAAAGATCCAGTTGCAAGCTTTTAGAATCCTCTCATTAGAAGGAATTCTAGCTGAAAACTAGAAATTTTGAATCCAGGTATTTGATTCATCTATCCATGTAAGTGGATAAACTGAAAATTTTGAAGAAACTGTGTTCAGCATTCCTGCATGCTACCAGGGAGGAACCAAGTCAGCTATTTAACTGTGTTACTCGCCTTGATGAAGGTAGTTAGAGATAAATTCATTAATTATTACCAGCCCATTAAGAATTTGCCATTTGTTGGGCACGAATTTGCCATTTGTAAAAGAACTAGACAGGCTAGTATAGATGCATGTGTTACTAAACTGAAGAATAAATCTAATGATTGCCACTTGGGTGAGCTGCATGATTCTGTAACAGGAGATAGCACAATTTTTGGTATAAACAATATTAAAACTAAGGGAAGGTTAGGAAAACAGAGCTAATCTTATGAAAAACTGTGGATGTGAACTTGTGAAATTAGCAGGGCACAGTTAAAATAATTAACTCATGAAAAGGAGGCCTGTAAGACAAAATGTGAATCACATAATAGAGGTTTATATGTTCATAGGTTTATACTAGGCTAACGACCACTAGTGCTCTTGTACGTCTAGCCATGCAACCCAAATGTGACCCACAAATTTGATTTATATATGGGGTGATTTACTGACTGCATCTGCCCATCAGAGACATGGGCAATAGACCAGGGGTGAATTTCTGATTACTCTCCATTGGCCAAAGTTGCAATTAAATAGGGTTAGGGTGGAACTCTGCTTCACATGGATGGGGAGCCTGTTCCAGAGATCTGGAATTCTCTGAGAAACAAATCTGTCTCTCCCACATGTCCTATTTATGTTGCAAGCAAAATGTAGGTCTTTTGATCTAATAGTTCTGTTGCTGTTTGTTTTGTGAATGTGCAAAATGTTCATCAAAACAGGGTCCAGGGATTCCTTGTATGTCAGTCAAAGGTCACCCCTCAGAAGTCTGTATGATACTGAGCAAAGAGACAAGGCTTTGAGGTGATCAGAGTAGAATGTTGTGGTTACTTCCTGTATTCTTTTTGTAAGGAACCTTTACTGACGTTCCATTTGCTGCATGTATGTCTGGTTAGGTACATACTGAAGGGGACATTATGCTTTATGATGGGTCTGATGAGGGCTTAGTACAGTGGTAAAGTGGTACAACATAGAAGGATTTTCTTATTACCTTGGACACATGTTGGTTGATGGCTAGGATACTATCTACATTAATTCCCAAATCCCTGAATAGTGAGTCAACTTAGAGTTATTTTATTGGGGTCTATGTTTAGCCATCGAATGAAACTTTCAATGAACAGCTAAACATTGAACCCTGTCCATTGAATGTTCAATCATCAAATGTTAATTTCAGTGAACATGTGAGATGGGGAAAATAACTAGATGGCCAACACTTCCCCGTCTCACACGCTGAAGTATTTCAAACCCACCCAGGTGGGGGGGATTGGTGCCCCCCTAAATATATATGCCAACTCCGAGACCGCACTACAGTGGGGAAAAGGGCAGACAGGGAAGTGTTGGCCAACTAGTTACTTTCCCCATCTCACACATTCGCTGAAATGAACATTCAGTGATTGAACATTCGATGGATAGGGTTTGATGTTTAGCCACTTGATAAAAGTTTAATTCGATGGCTAAACATAGACCCATTATATCAATCACATTGTTACTCAAGGTGGGCCAGCTCCCAAAGGTACTATAATGCATTTCTTCGCATTGAGTTTTAAGATCATGGATTTGTCACCAAGCATTTGTCTGTAATAGACCTTCCCAAAGGATGTTCTTATCTTAGGGGGATTCAGTGATTGCTCCCAGTTTGCAATCGTCTGCTAACTTAGTCAGCCAGAGGCCTTTGACACTGGCTTTGATCTCAGAGAAGTGAACTCATTACAAAACCTTTTTGTACTGAAAGGTATCAGTAAACGTCTTTAAAACAATGTTTTACCTTTTGCAGCATAAATTCTTTTACTTCCTGCAAGATTTTAGAGCTACCGAACACTTTACTGTATATATCTGTCATGTAATTGTTTTTTTTTTTTTTTTCAGAGAAATGTACCTGTTTTATTTATGTATTTATAATTTATTTTTAGACCTGTCTGAAATTCACTTGTTAATATAAATATACTGTGATGGAGCTTTTCTTCCCGGGCCTTCGCTGAAAATAGGCTTTGCCCTGTTGGACTTTCCTGGTCAACAAAAATGAATAAATAAACAAGTCTGCCAAAATCAAATTTGAGGTAAAGTAGATTCTCAGGCCAAGGATAATCACAAGGCATTCTTCAGCAAACTGAAGTCTGCAAACTCAAAGGCAATACACAACAATGTGCAAACTAATTGTAAATAGAGCCACCTGTGCTGAGCCAGAAGGTATAGAAAATCTACTGGCAAAAATTTGCTCCAGGGTTACCCTCTCTCGCACCAAACAACCCTCAGCAAATACCCTCAATCATTACCCTCCATCTGTCAATAGGGAAATGGTCCTCAATGCACTCTCCATGGCCAAGAACACTGCATTAGTGAGCCGAGATAATATCTTAGTATGCCTCCTTAATAGCATAAGACATGACCTGTTAGGACCACTAGAATCACTGTTTAACTATAGTCTCCAGACAGGCTTCATGCCAAGAGAATGGAGGACTGCAACTATCATCCCTCTACACAAAGGCGGATCGTCTGTTGTCCAGGGTAACCACAGACTAGTCACACATGCAAAGCCATGGAAAGAATTATCATGGAAATCATAAACAATGACATAGGAGTCATTCAGACACTGCATCCAACCCAGTTTGTTTTCATCAAGGTCAGTTCATGCCTACTCAACTTAGTGGATTTTGTTGAGGAGGTCAGCAAAGTAATGGAAGGGGGCAGAATGGTGCATATTGCCTACCTTGGCCTGGTTAAAGCATTCAACACAATACACTACACTAGTAGTGTAGACAAACACAAAAAAATATGTCTAGACCTATGTGTCACCCACTGGATAGCCTACTGGCACAAAGATAGGACCCAAGAAGTTAGGATAAGGGAATCTATCTCTACAAAAAGGCCACTCACTAGTGGAGTTTCTTAAGACTCAGTGCTGCGGCCTTCCCTTTTTGGCATCAACTTCTCTGAAGTCAAAACCAACATCAAGGGCCCATGACTGACCAAGTTTGCAAATGATTGTAAACTGGGCACAGCCATGGAATCCTCCAAAGACATAAAGACCCACCAAAAAGACTTGACACAGAGCAATAACTAACGACAGAGACACAATCTAAAATTCAGTGCTAAAAATGCATAATATTATCTGTTAGGACTGCTATTATCTGCTACCCCCTGAAACTACCACATTGATAATACACCACTAAGAGAAGACCCAGTAGTCAGGAATTTGTAAATGCATATAGACAGTAACCTGACCTTTGGCAACTGTGTGTCTACAGCAGTAAGGAAATCATTCTATGTTCAGCAACTTAGAAGCAAGGATATGGCATCTATATCCAAAGATATCATCGTTCCCCTGTAGTCAGCCCTCATCAGACCACTCAATGAGTATAAAGCACCCTTTGTTGTGTACCTGACCAGGCATGTGCAACAAATGGAGCATCCACAGAGGTTCATTACAAAAAGAATAAAGGGCGTAAAGAGCATATCCTAAGCAGACCGCCTCAAATTCTTATCCTTTACTTACTCTCCTACAGACTACTGAAAGACAATCTATACCTGACCAACAAAGCATCTTATGATTCCACTATGATAGATCTGTTGCACATCTTCAAAACAAACAGCATCAGAATTACCTGATCTAAGGACCAGAACCTCATCTGGAATATAAACAGGACATGCTGGAGAGACAGGTTTGTGTCTCAAAGACTTCCCATCCATGTGAATTGGAGTTCTTCCCTAACCCATTTCATAACTTGGACCACTGGATGGGGACTCAGAAATGTACCCTTGGTCGGCACTTATGTACATATCAGACAGAGGCAGCCTGTAAATCCTTGACCACCCATGCCAAATCCTACATATAATGCTTAAAATAACTCTTGGGTATCAAAAATCATCAGATACATTTGGGAAGTGTGGCTAGACTTAAAAAAAGGCCCTCTGAAGTTGTTAACCTAGTAATCACTTATGAAGCTATGAATTTCAGTTTATACAGAATAGGGAGGGATTGAAACAGTTCTTGTAGGTTACTAGGAAAGAAGTGTCTTGTGAATGGCTTTGTTCTCAAATTTTGAGATACAGTTTAATTTTTTGTAACCATTCATTTATTTCATGTATTTTAATAGTTAGTAAGGATTATGTTATCAAGATTTGTTAGTCAATAATTTCATTACTTTTGATTATTTTAGCCATTTCAGCTAGAATTAAGGCTGTTATGCTGGTAATGCTGTTTTCCAGTTGGGTAGTTCAGGTTAATGATTTTTTTCCAAACTTTTTCATTCAAAAAATTGTGTCCATGTTTCTAGGGGGTGCTTTTGGGAATACTTTGGCTTTTGGTGTTTGTGTGTGTGTGTGTGTGTGTGTGTGTGTGTGTGTGTGTGTGTGTGTGTGTGTGTGTGTGTGTGTGTGTGTGTGTGTGTGTGTGTGTGTGTGTGTGTGTGTGTGTGTGTGTGTGTGTGTGTGTGTGTGTGTGTGTGTAATAAATTGGGAATGTGGTCCGTATTTTAGGTTTATTTTATTTTCTTTCTTCTATTATACTAAGTGCATAGTTTGGTTTAGGGGTTGTTTTAGGTTAACTAAGGTGCTTTGAGGGGTATTGTCTCTGTTTTTGCTGTACAGTGTGTAAAATTTCAATACTAGTGCAAATATGGAGGATTTAGGATGATTTTAGAAGCACACATGATACACCATTTATGTAAATACATTTTTAATGGTGGACTTAGAATCCGGATGAATGTTGATGATGTGTCAGGAGTCTGAAAAAATAGAACTTTGCCTACACATGGTACCAGATGTATGTATTTACCTGAACCTTATTCTGATGTCTACTATTAGTATACATATAGAATACATGTGGGGTTTTGTTGTGTGACATATAAGATAATCTACATTGCAGGTTTATGGAACAAATTTAATGAAAAGTGACATAGCCTTAAGACACAAAATCAAATTACAGGATCTGACAGCACAATATATTACATATATTGCAGAAACCAGAATCATATGTATTGCATTTATCCAATTTTTCTGTGATTTTTTTTATGTTAGATTAGTGTTTTCCTTTGATTTCAGTGGGCTACATTAACTATCTAAATTTCTGCTGAATGTGACTTTCGGAAGTTTGCAGAGATTTCAATGAATAGGCAGTCGTATGTGTTTTTTTTTTTTTTTTTTGAAGTGGCAGTTAATTTATTTGATGTATTTTAGTAGTTTAGTGAGGATTATCTTTTGATTCTTCTTCTTTATAACCCTTTTCATTCTAATATGAATTCATTTTAATTCTGGAGTTTGATTTTGGCAGACAGAGCTGTTTGGGGAGATGTGTATTTGCGTATATGTGTGGATTTTTTGTGTGCAGTTTGTAAAACTATTTTTTTCACTGTAGTGAATGGGAATTGTGGTCTCTGTTCCTTTTAAAATTTTGCTTAGCATTTCAAATTAAACTGAGTGTAAATTTGAATTGTGGAGGTGGGGGTTTTAGTTGGGGTAGGGTATTTTGGGGTGTCGTGTCTTTTTTGTACATGCGGTATATAAAATTACTTTTTAATGGGAGATGTTATCTGTGCTTCAAATTACTTTTTAAATTTTCTTTAGCATTTCTAAATTAAATTAAGCATAAGATTTGAAGTATTTGAGTTTGAGAGGTTATATAAGGTGGGCTAGAGTATTTAGAGTATCTATTTTCTTTTTATGTGCATACAGTGTATAAACATTAGCGTTGTCGCCTCACAGCAAGACGTTGCCCCATTCGATTCTCAGCTAGAGTGTCTTCTGTGTGGAAGCATGCGTGAATGAGCGTGCCTTCGTTGAAGGTTGTGCATCAGGGCTGGTAACTCGGCATGTAAAAATCCACTACCAAACATTAGCGGCCTGGAGTTCCGCTGTGGCGACCCCTAACCAGGATAAGCTGAAAGACTCAACAACAACAACAGTGTATAAACATTTACTTTAGCTTTATGAGTAGTATAAATATGGTGGGTTTAAAGGCTTTTCATTAGCTTTGATGATGGGGCTCCTATTGTGTGCTCTATGACCATAAGCATAATCTTCAGAGCTGTGTGACAACTGATAAATTAAGAACTGTTTTACAGCAGGGTATTCCCTTTTCTCTGAGATATAGTAAAATCAGAGTTAGTATGTATGAGTAGCAGTGAGTTTCACACTTTGTTATTATCTTACGAGATCGGAATTTATCTTTTTGCAGTTTTGGGACTTGCATTATATAGTCTTGAACTTTCAATAGATTCCCTTGATGACACACTTTGGATGTAAATAAATTGCTGATTGAGTACCTAAAGTGTAGATAAATAAACAGAAATATAACTACACAGGATTCCAGAAACCTGCTTTTACTACATATTTTATGAGTTTTAGAGGTCTGTTGTTAGGATAAATAAATATTTATGTATTAATTTTTTACTACAGAAATAGTCTGCTTGGCCCACCTGATCAATCTACTTCCCATCTCATATCAATGTTGCAAAACCTACTTAAATACAGAGTATCTTTTCCACCTCTCATAAGTATCACCTTGTGTTTGTCCCATACATTCTTAAATTCTGTTATAGTTGTTGACCCTATAGCATCTTAATAGTTTGTGTTATGCACTCAGTGCCCTTTATACATAGCAATCTTTTCATTTGTAATTATATGTAATGTGGTGAAGGCTATGCACCATTTTTCCTCCTCAGAATTTGTTTTATCATGTTTGTGTCCTTGTATTAACTGAGTTTTCAATACTATAACTGCTATTTAGATATTATTTTACTGGCACTACCTCTTCTTCTTACGTATCTAAGCATCCCGCTGACATTTCTTGTTGCCTTGTTACACTGCTTGCCTAATGTTAGACCTTCTAATATGACTACTCCAGGCTCCTCTGCCTTTTTTGATGTTGCCTCTGCATCTCTGTTATGAAGTGCTTGTAACTGGTTTATTATTTTCCAGATTAATTATTTTGAATAACATTTAAAATGCTGTGTTTTGGATCAATCATCTACATCCCTTTTATCATTCATTCACTTTCCCATGCATCATTCCTGTTGTTTTGTATGTGCTATTAGGAAAGAGGCTTACTTTTCCTTCCAGAACTTTTCCAGTGTTGCTTGTACGAACTGAAAAGAACTTGCCAATTCTGATCTCTGTAGTACTTCAATAGTAACTGTCAGATGAGCCACCTAAAGTATAAATGTGCATTTATAAACACACAGTGGCCTAGTCCACCCCCATGGTGGCACAGAGGGATGAAGCTTTGACTTTGACTCAGCTAAATCATGTTCAGTTTCTGACACAGGTGCTGTAGAGGACAGACCAGGAAGGATGGGAGTGAGTGTCCACTGTCATCTCACCCATCCTGTGACGAGAGGGGGCAACTCTGCCTCAACACTAAATTGAACAGAGTTTTGTAGAATGTCCAGATTTTCACCTCAAAATTTTGGTCTATTCCTCATAAAATGTATGTTTTTCTGGCAAATCACTTGGATGGTCTGAGGAATTAAATTACTAAATAATGACATACACTTGAGTTTCAGCCTTCATATCCTTTAGAAAATGTATTTTAACACAAACCATGTTATCCTAGCAACTTTCTAAGTTTGTAAGAGCACTGTTTAAAATCTGTCCCTATTTTTGGGCCTTTGTCCCCCCCCATAATGTAAGGCTTTGTCCAGATTTCTTGAGCGAAGAGGTTGAGAAGTATGCTTCCGACTTGCATGATACACAGGCAGAGCACTAGTTCTTGCTGAACATATACTTCCAACCAATGCTATGCACAGTACAAACCTAGAGAAAGTACAGCTGTATAAGTAAACTTATCATAACAGCAGATGTTCATAAGATTACTGCTGCAGTAGCTTTAGTTGTATGGTTTATATCTTGCATAGGTTATAACAGCCAGTCACCTTCCAAAGCTTCACAGCATCTTTTACGTGCCCAAACCATTAGTCAGTCCGTGCTGAAATGACTAAAAACACTGGTTTAGACCCCAAGCCCTTCAGATCTTTCATGCCAGCAGAGATAGGGAGGCTGTGCCCTGAAAGGACAATGCTAGGAACAATAAAAAGTAAGTTTCCACACCCTGAAATAAACAGCACATCAATAAACAAGGGGGATAGAGGGAATGAGCTGCTAATGCAGCAGTGATCATTCAGCCATCTACTTTTATGGTAAGTTTACTTACACAACTGCACTATGTGCATCACTACTGCAGTAACCTTAGCTTTGTGGGCACATTACCCTAGCTTACTACATTTGGCAAGTGAAAGGGGGAAGTGTCTAGGAGCCC
The DNA here is from genome assembly GCF_019279795.1 of Protopterus annectens. NCBI lineage: Eukaryota > Metazoa > Chordata > Ceratodontiformes > Protopteridae > Protopterus > Protopterus annectens. Next base: position 1,911,956,553 of record NC_056737.1, read on the forward strand.
CTGGAGAATGGTCCTAGCAAAGTCTATAAAGAATCAAGCTTGTAATACCTTGTAAATGAATGAATAGAGGACCAAGTTGTTGCTTCTAGAATATTTCTAGAATCCAACTCTTTCCGAAAAGCTATAAATGAAACCAAAGCCCTGGTTGAGCGGGCCTTGACACTGTCTGGAATAGTTAAGTTGTGGTGAGTATGACAAAAATGAATAGCCTGAGAAAACCATTTGGAAATAGTCTGCTTTGAAACAGGTTGCTGTTTCTTCTTAGTTTCACAAGACATGAACAACTGATCCAAAGATCTGAAAGATTTAGTTCTGTCAAGCTAGCTGAGCTGTCATAGGTTCATAGGTTGGTACTAGGCTATCAGCCCAAGGGCCTATACAAGCCTAGCCATAACAATTCCCTGGCTATTTCTTCCCACATTATTTACTTTCCTGGACCCCTGTCTAGCAGGGTGACTGACGTGATCCCTGGGGCGAATTTCCTTTCTCCCATCCAATCGTCAAGGTTCCTCTTGAAGAGGTCCAAAGAGGCACTCTGCTTGACATGTATGGGCAATCTATTCCAGAGTCTGGGGAGTCTCTGGGTCAGGAACCTATCCCTCCAGCATGTTTTGTTTATTGTGATGACAAGGTTTAGATCCCTGGAGCGTGTAGCTCTGAGGGATTGGGATTTCTTTAAGTGTAGCATGTCCAACAGCTCTGGGTTTGACATGGCCTTGTATGTTAAGCAGAGATCGCCTCTGAGTAGACGATATGCGACAGAGTGTAGCTGGAGTTTTTTAAGGCGGTCAGCGTAGGGCATCTGCTTTAGACCTGTGATTCTTTTAGTGAGGTATTTCTGAGGCCTTTCCAGTTGTTGCAGATGTCTTGAGAGGTACATACCAAATGGGGCGTTGTATTCTATAATGGGTCTAATGAGGGATGAGTACAGTGGGACAATGACCTCCCTTTTTCTGGATGAAAAGCCCTTTGTGATGAGGTGTGCCACATAGAAGGATTTCCTGACTGTTGTGGCGATGTGGTTATCGAAGGTGAGACCACTGTCCACCTGTGTCCCTAAGTCTCTTATCACACTTTCTGTGTTTAGTGTACTGCCACCTATATGGTAATTCATGGATACATGTTTTTCCCAAAGGGATAACAATACATTTCTTGGCATTGAGCTTGAGCCCATGGCTCTGGCACCAAGCATCTGTTTCTGTAAGGCCCTTTTGTAGAGTATCCACATCATTTGGGATTCAATAATGGCTCCCAGTTTGCAGTCATCTGCAAACTTTGTTAGCCAGAGTCCCTTAGTGTTGACCTGTACTTCAGAGAAGTAGATGCCAAACAAGAGCGGCCCCAGGACTGAACCCTGCGGTACTCCACTTGTCACTTGTCTGGAGCTGGATTTGGAGTCGGCTACTTTTACAGTGTGGGTTCTATCAGTAAGCCATTTAGCAACCCATTGGGTGACATAGGGATTAATGCCCAACTTAGTAAGTTTATCTATGATTCCAGAGTGGGGGATGGTGTCAAAGGCCTTGGCAAGGTCTAGATAGGCTGTGTGGACCACCTTACCCTTGTCCGTGGCTCTGGAGACTGATTCAAAGAAGTCAATCAGGTTCAGAAGACAAGATCGGCCCTTCACAAACCCAAACTGGGTGGGGTCCAGTGTTTGAAGGTTGCCAATGTCCTTGTTTATAAGTTCCATGATAATACGCTCCATGGCCTTGCAGATAAGGCTTGTCAGACTGATGGGACGGTAGTTTCCGGGATCCAAGGTGGATCCCCCTTGTGGATTGGGATAACTGTAGCTCTGCGCCACTCAGTGGGCACGAAACCTGAGGTGAGGCTATGATTAAACATGACACTTAGGTGAGGTGCCAGTTCATATTGTAGTTCATGTAGTACACAGCCCGGGATGTCATCTGGTCCCATGGATGCTGTATTCTTGGCTTTAGAGAGTGCGTTTTGTACCTGTGTGGCCGTTATTACTGGAATTTGGCAATCTTCCGGTATTGAGATGGGCCATTTAGGTGGTGAGAGGGGTGGTGAAGTTGGCACTGAATCGATCTGCCAGGATATTGGCAATATCCTTTGGATCAGTATATTTAATGCCATTCTGTTTTAGCTCAGTGCAGATCTGAGCATTGCCATTTAGATTCTTGACATAGTTATAGAATGCTTTGTGGTTGTCTTTGGAATCTTTGGCAATTTTATTTTCGTAACTAGCTTTGGAGGATTTTATGAGGCATCTCAGTTTCTTACTGAGGCCAGTAAGGGAGTTTTTTGCATCCTGGGATTTTCCTCTTTTCTGCAAAAGTTTCTTCCTTTTGTTGTAAAGTTTGTTTATGGCAGGGGACCACCAGATTGGCTTCCTTTTTTTGGATGAGAACATTTTGGTTCTATTTGGGATGGCACGATTCATGCATGAGTGGATGTGCTCATACAGTGCCTTAGTGTAGGATTCAGCAGTTGAACTTTCAGTTCCCATCTGCATGGGTGTTATGAAGTTTGTCACTTCTGACTTGAGTAGCATGAAGTTGGCTTTGGAGAAGTTTTTTATGGTGGTTTCTTTACTGGGGGTGGGGTGGGATGTGGATGTTAAAGGTGATTAGCTTATGGTCAGACCTGACTAACGAGGGGGTGACCATAGGTATGGAGCATTGATTTCCCATGTTGGTAATGACCAGGTCTAGGATATTGGAGCCCCTGGTGGGACTATGGATTAGTTGATCCAGGGCATTGGAATTTATGAATTCCAAGAACCGTTGCATAAAGGTGTTGGGACATGAGTAGTTTTCCCAGTTAATGGCAGGGTAGTTAAAATCACCCAGTATTAGGGTGTTTGGTTCTATCTTAATATTTTCCAGTATGTTTAGAAAGGTGTAGTGAGAATCTTGGGGTATGGTGGGGATCTGTAGCAAGCTACAATTTGGATTGCAGTCTTACCTAGTGTTAGTTGCACTTGGAGAATTTCAGACACATTGTGTTGGCCAACTAGCCTGGTGGTGTGAATATCCTTGGTGAATATTGACACTCCTCCACCTTTAGTGTTTCAGTCCTGGTTTGGTGGCCGAAAAGTGTGGTAAGAGTTGTAGCCTGGTATTGCAGGGGTGCTCTCTGGAGCCTTGAACCAGGTCTCAGTTACTGCACAGATATCGATGTTCTCCATTTTTAGGAGTGCCTCGAGAGAGTGCATTTTGAGGTTTAGACTTCTAGCATTGAGTAGCATTACCTTCAGATTTTGCATGCTTGTACCTGTTACGGTGGTGGTCCTCACTTTTAGGTTCAGAAAAGAAAAAGGGGAGATGAATAGTTTGGCTTAAAGTAAACTTGGATACAGCTTTTGGCATAAAAGTAAGATTAGTCCTCAAAAAAGCCCTGTCTCTGTGGATAATGAGATGGGGTTGATTCACCATAAGAGCTTGCAACTCATTTACTCTTCTTATAGAGGTCAGAGCAATCAGTAAAACAGTTTTCCATGTTAAGAACTTCAAGTCAGTCAGGTTAGCTGGTTCAAACAGAGCAATTGTTAGCTTCTCTAAGACAAAATTAAGATCCTAAGGAGGGGCCACTGGTTTTCTTAGAGGCCTCCTATGCAAAACCACTTTCAAAAACATTTTTACACGAGGCTGCTCTGAAAGAGGAGGATCCATAGGCAGACATGCTGAAATGGTTGATAAATGTCTGGTCTGATGGATTTGGAATTACCCCCGGAAAGGAGGGATTTCTTCCCACTGTCATTTTTACCTTGAAAAATGATCTTCAGAACCTGTTTTCCTGAAACTATCTGTTGCCAAAGAGAAAAGTGGAGATTCTGACTTTCTGTAAGGGAAAAAGGGACTGCTGGGAGGGGAGGTCCCATAAATAGAAATTCTGATTTGTTGGAATGTCTTTGGTTTTGGGTGATTCCTGAATTCTTTTTGGAATCCCCTGTCATTTTTTTCTTAAATGTCTGTTTACCCACATTGTGTTGAGACTGTTTATTTTTTGCCAAGACTGGATTGGGGTTAGAGAATCCCTTAGAAAATATGGAAAAGGAAGGCTGAAAAATCTTAAGAGATTCCCTTTTATCAGCTTAACCCTTTCATCTCACTTTTTGATAACCTCTGCAGCAGACTAAGAACCAAAAACTAAATCTCTATCCAAAGAAGAATTTTAAAATCTCATTTTTCACATCATCTGGGAGGTTTTGAAATTGCAGACAGGCAAACCCCCTCAAAACAGTAACAGTGGCCAAAGTCCTGGAAGAAATAACAACTGAGTTATACACACACTGTAAACAATGAGTTTTGACTGGTAAAATGGAATAAGCTAAACAATTTAAAGCAGATTTTTTTTCTCACATGAAGAAACTACAGAAAAAAAAAACTTTCATCATGCAATTACAATAAACTCTAACATATGACCCTGACAATCATACCTCTCAACATCTTAGTGCAAAGAATCTGGGCAGACTCTGACAGAATGGGGGGACAAAATGCAAATTAAAGGTCATGCTGCTAAATGCTATTAGTCTAAACATGAAACTGCACTCATTGCAAGCATTCTTAACCTTGGAAAATGCTGACATCTGCACAGCCAAAGAAACCTGGTTCAAAGCTACGGAGAGCACCCCAGCCTTACCTGGTTACTCATCCTATTATACATTCAGACCCCACACTGTGGGCAGTAAAGCCAAAGATGGTGGAGTTTCAATATATATATTAAAGACATACACACCTCCTGGCTGGTCAAAAAGTGTAATGCACAGAAGACCCTCCAGGTGCAGTTAACCATTGACAAGATCTGTATACAAATCATAGCTAGCTACCAGCCCCCAAATCTGACTCAAGATGCCCATCTGCCTATCTGGACCTTTTCATATCTATCAAGATTCAACCCTTTACCCTGATCTTGGGTAACTTTAACTACCCAAACATAGACTGGAAGACCTACTCATTCCAGAACACAAATGCCCAGAGATTCCTAGATTTTGTTAATGCAGATGCTTTGGAACAACTAGTCAATACCCCCACAAGAGGTGATAATATCTTGGACTTGGTATTAACCAACATGAGTAACCACTGCAGCATCCCTGCAGTATCATCCTCCCTGGTAAGATCCGACCATAAAGAGGTCACGTTTGAAGTCAACATCTCCCCTGGCCCACCTGTAGCTAGGGTCAAACAAAAAAACTTCTACAAAGCTGATCACAGCCTCCTGAGGAATGGGATAAACAGCTTCACAACCCCCTCCCCCTCTCTAGGAACTGGCACCAGTATCTAAAGGTATACCAAAGCACTATAGGAACATTTATATAGATGCATGGAATCAGGAATACCCGACAGGACTAAATCATTTTCCACAAGGAAGAGTAAACCTGTCTGGTGGACATCTGCAATAAATAAACTCTATAACAAAAGGAAAAAAATGCTGTCCAAGACCAAGAAGGAGCAGGTGCCCATTTGGGAGCAATCTCTGCTTAGCCTGAACAAGCAAATAAGAGCACTAGTGAAATCCTCCAAAGCAAAATTTAAGTCCAAATTGGCCACATCTACAATAGACAATCATAAGGCCTTCTTCACATATGTCTGCAATCTCAAAAGAAACACTCAGATCTGTTCAGAACTGGTGGTCAAAGACACCACATATACAAATGCCAAAGATATAGCAAACTTACTGGCTGACAGATTCAGAGAAAAGTTCACCCCTCTGTCCCCCCATTAGTAAATCAGGACATTCCCAGCACCTGCCCCTTCCCCTTATATCTAGGGAACAGGTCATCACTGCTCTTGTAAAGGCAAAAAATACAGCCTCCATGGGACCCGATAACATCCCAGGCTGCATCCTATATGAACTCAGGCAGGGACTTGCAGCACCATTAGGCTCCCTATTCAGCCAAAGCCTGAGTACTGGCTTTGTGCCAGCTGAGTGGAGGTCAGCCACTGTCATCCCCTTGCACAAAAGGTGAAGTGTCCACCGATCCGGGAAATTATAGACCCATAAGCTTAACTAGCCTGATCTTCAAGGCCATGGAATGTATTATCATGGACCTCATTGACAAGGACATTGGCAACCTCCAAACACTCAGTCCCACACAGTTTGGCCTTGTCAGGGGAGTTCATGTCTGTTAAATTTGGTCAACTTCTTTGAGACAGTCACCAAAGCCACGGATGAGGGGAAGACGGTGCACACTGCCTACCTTGACCTGGCCAAAACTTTCAACACTATTCCCCACTCGGGCATAACAGATAAACTTTTTCAACTAGGCATAAATCCATATGTTACCAGATGGGTAGCTAGGTGGCTCACTGATAGAACCCACTTAGTCAAAATAGAGGAAGATATCTCAAGCAGTAGACCCGTAACAAGTGGCGTACCCCAGGAATTGGTCTTGGGACCTCTGTTATTTGGGATGTACTTTTCTGAGGCACAGGCCAAAAGCAGTGGCTGATGGCTGATCATGTTTGCAGATGACTACAAGCTAGGCACTGTCATCAGTTCCCCTAGTGATGTGGACATCCTCCAAGAGGGTCTCACCCCAACAAATGACTGGTACCAGAAACATGGCCTCAAGCTGAATACCAAAAAATGCATCATCATCCCCTTTGAGGAGAGTGACGCCCCCACAAATTAGCACATTAATAACAATGTCCTAAGCACGCAATCAGTCATGAGGGATTTAAGCACCCAGGTTGATAGCAACCTGACTTTTGACCACCATGTTGCTTCCGTTGTAAGGAAAGCTTTCTATACGACCCACTTCATAAGTAAGGGTATCTCATCCAGGGACAAGGAGGTCATAACATCCCTGTATTCTTCCCTTATAAGGTTCGTTATTGAGTACAATGCCCCATTCGGCATGTACCTCGCAAAGCACATGCAGCAGCTGGAAAGACCACAGAGGTTCCTCACCAGGAGAATCCAGGGCCTCAGAAATCTGCCATACACAGATAGACTAAAAGCCCTATCACTCTACTCAGTTTCATACAGACTCCTCAGAAGTGACCTCTGTCTGGCATACAAGGCGATCACGGACCCCGCCTTGATAGGAATGCTGCATATCCGCAAGTCAAGCTCCACTCGAGTAACCCACATGCACGGCCTCAACCTGGTCTGTGACATCAATAGGACTTGTTGGCGGGACAGATTTGTGTCCCAGGGACTCCCCCATCTGTGGAATAGACTCCCTCTCCATGTCAAGCAGAGTACCATTTTACCCCTTTTTAAGCACAACCTGGATAACTGGATGGGAAACAGAAAATACATCCCTGAGATTCCACCTGTGTCCCTGCTGGACAGGGGCATCAGGTGCTGACTTTTCTAAACATTGGATAAAGTCTTGGCTAGGCTTATAAGGGCCTCAGGGCCAATAGCTTAGTACCTTCCTATGATCCCATGACAAATCCCCAAAAATTGGGTCAAATTTTTAAATATTGTTCTTATAAACTTAGAAAGTTGCTAGAATAACAGGATTTGTCTTAGCATGCATTTTTCTGATGGGTATGAAGTGTAAAACACTAATGCATATCATTATTTAGTGACTTCAGTCCTCAGATCATCCCAGTAATTTGCCAGAAAAACACAGTTTATGAGGAACAGACCAAAAATATGAGGCAAAACTCTGTACAGTTGAGAGGTATGCTGACAATTCAAAATTCTGAAACTCAAAGTTGCCTAGGTATACACTTTTTCCAATACTTAATATTTTTTTCATTCTTGTTTGAAAGAGTAGGATTGGTATTAACTAAATGTTTAGCAGCAGTAGGGTTAACTATAGCTATAGCTGCTGTATTAGGTTTGGGGCAGCAGGATGACTCTTAGCAGAATTACAGGTAGTGATGCACACATCCTCCAAAGCTAACAAAACTGGAGGAATGGGTAAAGGTTCTGGACATTCCATCTGTAACGGCTCATAGTATTTTCTGAGAGACTAAGAATCCTCACTGTTCTCCCACTGAAAACACTGGCACATTCTGGAAATTCTCTGAGAAAGAAACCCCAAAGCAGAATCAGAAACTGAGCTCTCCTCTGAGCCTTAATCAGAAAACCGAGGATAAAACACTATATCTGTCCCTTCATCTTCCTGTCCAGATTCAAAATTTTGAATCTCTTCAGGAAAAGAGGCATGTCGTTTTTTTTACCAGAAACTACCTTATAAGAAGGATCAACAGCCTGAATTAAACCCTGAGCCAGACCCAGTAAATTAATCTTAAGGAAATTTGAGGAGGAGTATATACATTTTTAGTTTTCTGTTTCTTTTTGACAAGCAAAATGGGGCCAACAGTGTTATTAAGGGCAGCAGTAGCTTCCTCAGGGATAGGAACAACATTCTGGCCAAACTGGGAAATCTTCCCTGTTTGCTCTCTTAGGACTGACAAGAGTGCCTTTCCCTTGCTCAGTGAGGGGACCTCAACAGAGAGGATGTGGCTATCCCTGGTCCATGGTTGCTGTAAGTGCTATACCAGAGGATCTCGGGTAATAGACAAGTGGTCTGAGAAACAAGTTATGGCCACAGTAGAGTTAAGCACCTGTGGCTGAGGCAAATTGCTAGACTGTTGTGGTGGCAAAGTCTGTCTTCTTAACATTTTTGTTGTGGCTGGAAGAAGGCTCAACCCTGATACAGGTAGCCTGTTCCATGGTCAAGCTGAAAATAGTGCCTGTTTCCCAGGAAAGCAGGTAACAAAAGCCAACAAAAATTTAGTCTTTAAAAGTCACTTTTTCACACAAAAACACAGTAAAAAAGCACTTTAAAACACTTTGTAAGTCCATAAAGTAAAATAAACACAATTTCTCCACAGGAAAACAAATTTAATTACTTTAAACCACTTTTAAAACTCACAGAAAAAATGTTTTCCCCTTTTAAAAATACAGTTACGTCTTGTGGCAGTCTATTAAAACAGAAATTCCTTGCTTAAAAATAACTTTCTTAAAGTACAAAAAAACAGGATTTTTTGATATGGAAAATTTTTCCTCAAAGGAAACTCACCTGTCCAGCAAAGGACCAGCACAATACACCCATTGATCCTTGAAAGCTCACAGAGCAGCGCTCTCTTCAATGACAGGAAAACTCTGGAGGGCTTGGCATTTAAAACTATCTTTTCAGTCAATCTAGCTCAAGCTGACTAATGGTTTGGATGCATGGAAGGTACCCTGTAGCCTTGAAAGCTGGCCGGCTCCTACTGCAGCAGTGACCAGTATGATGAATGCCAGCATTTCTGTGAAGGAATGCATGCTTCCTTGAGGTAGGCTACAATTGTGGAGCTTAGGGGAGCTGCTAAGTGGGGCTAGAAGTACCAGGTGTAGTGCAAGATCTGCTCGACTTAATGACTGGCCTATTCCCTACCATGTGACCCTCATAGAAGACACATGGCTGGTGAGCAAAACCTGGAGAATGAATGAGTCATTTGGCTGTACCCTAGGGAGGGGGCCAATCTCTATCCTGCTGGTGAGTTTAGTGGCTGGGAGTGAATGGGTCATAGAACCAGTGTAATCTGGGTCAGGTGGGACTTCGTGAGTTCACCCCAGAGATTCAGTCCTAGTCACACAGGAGGAACAAATGGCATGTTAGCTGTAGGATATAGACATACAGAAATTATACTGATAAGGAGAGAACCAGCAAAACTTTTTTCTTGCAGATGTATGCATGAATATGAGCAGAAAAGGGTATTTTGCTAATGCGTGTTCACAAGCACTCAGTTAGTTGTATCAATTGCAAAAAAAGTATGAATATATATAAACATACAGACAGAAGAAGATCTACAATCTGTTTAGTCAAAGAGTAATAGTTATCTCTCATAAGCTTTCTGTGCAGTACTCTTGCCCAATCCTTTTCTTGTTATTTCCTAAGCAACCATGAACCCATCTGATGCTATACCACTGTTTTAGTCAGTATACTCCAGAAGCAATCACTTTCAGTGTAAAGTATATCTTCCAAGTCAAACTTGAAAGTGTCTCAAAGCTGACGCCTGTGTTTCTTTTGCCCCCCCCATCCTTCTCCTTCAGCTCAACTTCTCTCTTCTTTTTCCACAGACAGTGCACTGTGTACAGATCATAGCTTCCTTTTTCTTATTTCTTCTAAAACATACATGTTCAAAGTTATTCAAGCCTGTTTTTGTGCTCCCGTCCTCCATACACTTGATCATTTTAGTAATTATTTGTTCTATGCTTTCAAAAAGTTGAATTTCTGTTAGTATATGTGGCCACCAGCAAAATATGCAGTACTCCAAAATGTGGCCTTATGTGTGCTGTGTACAGTGAAAGGATGACTTCTCAAAAATCTTTTCCTTACACTGTGTGTGTCAGTAATTTAATGGCCTTTGGTATTGCTTTTTCTAATTGCAGAGCATGATTTAGCTTAGAGCTGATAATCGCTTTGCAGGTTCTTTTCTTGCTCTGTAGTGCTTAAGGTCACCTAACTGAGACTGAATATTTTGAGTAAGATTTTCCTAAAATTTGCATAACGTTGTGCTTTTATTACAGTAAATGCCAGATGCCATCTCTCTGTGTACAATGCCTGCAGCTGCAGGCCTCTCTGGAATCTATCTCCATACATGACTAATGGAGTAATCTTCACATTATCAACATATAAACTGATACTGCCATCCAAACACAGTGTAATAGGTTGTTACAAGGTACACAGTCCAGGAGCCCATTAATGATCCTTTCCTAGATTCCCAGTTTCCGTAAAATACTGTCTGATAAGTGACTTGCTCAAGGTCACACAACAAGCAAATGAAGACTGAGGGAATCAAATTCTGTACTACAGGAAGTAGCTTGTTAACAGCTCATTGCATTAATGCTCTGCACCTACTGCCAGATCTGCCAAATATATAACCCAAAAATACTTTTAACAGAAAATAAATACTAATTACCCACATAAACTGTCAGTTTTCCCCTTCTGTATATGTTGGATATCCTGCTTATCAATAGCTTATTCGTCCCTAGCCCTTCATGAAAATTGTCTGCTTTCTCATTTATTTATGAATCCAGTAATATTTTGAGTTAGTATTTCCTCAAGATGGCTGTTCCAAAAATCTACCACCCTGTTTTGAAAAAAGTCTTCTTTATATTTCCCTGAGCTATCAACTTTGTATATTCAGATTGTATCCTCTTGCTCTCATGCATTTTTTTTCTTTTGTCTTGGTGCTCACCTGAGTTCTGTGGATTCTGTTGCAGTATTTAAATATTTGTATCATATTTCCATCTGCCATTTTTGAGGCTTTACGTAGTAAACCCACACAACGTTGTTGCTACTCTTCTCTGTATGGCTTCTGTCATTTTGAGGTCATCATGAAGATGATGTCTGTTAAACTGCACAACAGATGAAACAGAGTCTTACTGTCTATGAAAGGAGAGGCAACAGCTTATTGTGTGCTGGTGGTGTTTCTTCATTGAATGCAACCCAGTATCCCAGCAGATCTCCTTGCAACCATGTTGTATTACTTGCTTTGGATCCTTTTAGGCCATGCTATTTGACAGCATCCAGGTTAATTTCCATTTTTATTGTTGTTACTCCTTCCCTGGTTTATTACTTCTCTTATATATTATTTTGGACTCGATTTAAGCTGTCATGACTTTGCAGTTTACCAAGTCCATATGCATTTTCTTTTGTCTTTTTTACTAGTGCTGTTACATGTCTGTGTGTCATCAGCAAAAAGGTACACTGTGCCTTAGAGCTTTCCAAATGTCCTCCGTTTAGACATTGAAAAACTCCAGCTCAATAATGACCTCTGTGGTACCCCACCAATAACCTTTCAATCCATCCAAACCCAGGCCCAAACAACATTATACCCCCAAACAAACACCCTGCTGATCTCCTCATCATAAACCTTAAATATCATAGTATATTTAACAAACTTCTTCACTTACATGCACTCATAACTCACTACTCCCCCGACATTCTCACTATAACAGAAACCTGGCTAAAACCTAACACACAAAATGAAGAGATCCTCCCTCCAGGTTATAATATCCTACGTCTAGATAGAACAGGAAAAAAGGCGGGGGCATTGCAATTGTTTACAAAAATTCTATCTCTCTCAAACCTCTTTTAACCCCACTACCAATATTTAATAATGCTGAGACCACTGGTTCTGTGTTACTCATAAATAACAAAAAGAGTATCATTATTTTATGCGCATATATCCCTCCAGGCAACAACTCTCAAACAATTGAGGATATTCTACAATGGTCTAAAGATAATCTCCCACAGGAGACTATTATACTAGGAGATCTAAACATGTACTGGCAATCCTGTAACTCAAAAAACCCCACTAACCACATAAACTTGTATGGGTTCACCCAACTCATTCAAGAACCTACTAGGGTTGACAAAAAATCCCATAAAGAATCAATACTGGATTGGACATTAGTTAACTACCCTGCAAATAATTATCAGGTAGGTAATCTATCAGATGGACTTAGCGATCATCTTCCTACTTTTCTCCTAAAGAAACGGACTAATACTCCAAAACCTACAGTCTACAGACAAGTCTGAAATTATCGCAATGTCAATCCACTAGTACTCAACACTTTGTTAAAAAAATGTAATTGGGAACCACTTTGTAGCCTTGATCTTGACCGTGCAGTTGACTATTTTAACAATACTCTGATTACCATCCTCAATTCTATTGCTCCAGTAAGGAAAATAAGAACCAAGCAAAACCATGCCCCATGGCTCACCAAGTCCACTAGAGACCTAATGAAAACCAGAGACAAGGCATGGAAAGCTTGGAAAAAAGATAAACACTCCCCTAGCTAAACCAAACTATCAATACCTTAGAAACCAAGTAAAAATACAAACAAAGCATGATAAACAAAAATACTTCCTAGATATGCAAAATAAACACTCCAATAACCCCAAAAATGTTGGCATGCTAAAAACTCCCTATTAAAACCAGGCAAATCCTCCACACCAGCGCCCTCATCCACCACTACAAAATCAAATAGTGAAATAGCCTCCCATTTTAATCACCACTTTACTGAATCCATCATATCACTATCAACCCAACTTTCAAAAAATACCTTCCCATGTATACCAAAACCTACTAACAACATAACTCCTTTTCCTTCTCACCTGTCTCAACCTCCATAATAAAAAATACCTCTTAAAACTGAAACCCACTTCTCTTGCAGCCGATGGCATACCTGCTCATTTCCTAAAAATGGCTGCTGACTCTCTGTCCTACCCTGTCTCTATCTTAATCAACCGCTCCATGCAAGAATCCCATATCCCTCAACTCTGGAAAGTCTCTTACAGTATTCCACTCCACAAAGGTGGAAATTCCTATGAGTTATCTAACTACCGCCCCATAGCGATTGTCTCCCTTATCAAAAATACTTGAAAATGCATACATTCACAAGTGATGCATTTCCTCAACTCAAACAAGATCTTCTCCTCTACACAACATGGTTTTCATCCACACCACAGTAAAACCTCTGCCCCCTATCTTTCACAAACCTAGTTAACCAACACAGTAATAATAACATGTTTGTATCCATCATATTTCTGGACCTCTCTAAGGCATTTGATATGGTTTCCCATACCATTCTAATAGATACTCTTACCTCTCTATCCCTTGCTCCTAACACTGTTGCATGGTTTAAAAATTACCTAACAGACCATCAACAGGCTGTCCAGTGGCAAGGAGTCCTATCATCCTTACTCCCAACATCAATTGCTGTACCTCAAGGCTCCATACAGGGCCCACTCCTCTTTTCTATCTTTACTAATAACCTACATACCTTTACTCTACAAACCTCACTCATACAATATGCAGATGACTCCACATTGATCTGCCCTGCCCCAACCCTTACTGCACTTCAACATGTTGCCCAAAAATCTTTTAGTGCAGTGGAGAAATGGATACCAAATATTCAACTTATACTAAATCCTAACAAAGCAAAACTACTTCTATTCACCCCAAACAAATCCAAAGCCACCCCACTCTCCTTCTCTATCCTTGCTAATAATGGAACTGTCATCTCCCCTTCTCTTCACACTAAGCTGCTGGGTGTTAAAATTGATAACTTACACTTTGACGTCCACATCTCCCAAACTATCAAAAAAGTACATAAAAAATGGGGTCCCTTTACAGACAAAAATACTTTCTGACAGATCAAGCTAGGGTCACCTTAGCTCAAACCCACCTTCTCTCCACACTCATGTATGCAGCACCAGTTCTCACCTATGTCAGAAAATCTGATCTCAGCAACTAGAGTCATGTTATAACAACATTGCTAAATTTGCTAAAGATTCCGCCTTTAGAACTCACCATTGTATACCTCTCAGGCAACTTCAGTGGCTTGAACTTCCACAGCTACTAACCTACCACCAACTTGCTATAGCCTGTAATATCCAACAATATCCTGACAGAACTCCAGCCCTTAAAAACTAATAAGTAGCTACATACCAAATTGGTCACTCCGCTCAGCCAATAAATCCCTCCTCTTCATCTCTTCAGCTAATAACACAGCAGGTAAAGCTCTGTTTTCTCATTGTATAGCAAAGTATTGGAATATCCTCCCTCACTCAGTTATTTCAGCACCAAACACAAAACAATTCAAACACTCCCTTAAGTCTCATCTTATTCATTCCTGGTTATGTCCATGTGTTACATAAAGACAAATAAACTACCTTTCTTTCTCATCCTAAAACCATTAAACATGGACATAGAAAATATTAGTTGTATGTTAATCTAAGAAAGAAACAGTAAATTAATCCCTTGTCTTAACACTTTTTTTGAACTGTTGATATATTGTCTACTTGTAAAGTCTGTTTTGAAAATATGTTAAAAGAATGTCCTTGTACTCTGATCTATTATGTCACTGTTTCACAGTCTCACTAACTGGTTTATAACTAATGTATAAATACCTGTTGTCTCTGTAATTAATTAAGTGGAGCTTTTCTCCCCAGGCCTCCACTGAAAATGGACCTCGTCCAGTCGGACCATCCCGGTTAACAAATGTAAAATAAATAAATAAAATAAATGTAAGTAAATGCAGTTTACTGTTATCTTCTGTGCACTGTGGTCTAGCTAGTGTTGTAGACTCTCTGTGTCCAGATATTATAGTAGTAGAGAGTGGCTTTGCAGAGCATACCGCATATCTAGACCTGACCAAGGCCTTTGACACCATTAACAATACAAGCATGACTGATAAACTTATAAATCTGAATATAAATCCTTATATTGTGCAATAGATAGCTAACTGGTTGTCTGACAGAACCTATGTGGTTAGAATAGCACTTGTCACTTCTGAAAGCAAAACAGTTACCACAGGGCTCATTTTTGGACCCTCTCCTATTTGGCATATATTTCTCAAACCTTCAGGCCAGCACTTCTGGCCTATGGTTAACAAAGTTTACAGATGACTGTATATTGGGGTGCTGCTATTTGATCTTCAACTGACTTACAATTTCACCAATATGGCTTAGAACATGTTAACAATAAGTACAAGGCAATGGTCTCAAATTAAATGTAAAGCAATGTAGCATAGTTCATTTTGTTAAACAAAACATTTCACTTAATGTATAGGAGATGGAACCCTCCAATCGGGTTGTAAGGGATCTGGGTACTCTTGTTGATAATTCCTTATTATTTGACAGTCATGTCTCCATAGTAGTTCAGAAAGCCTTTTATCTGGCCCACTTAATTTCCAAAGGCATTTCCACTAGATCCAAAGAAGTCAAAATTTCCCTTAACTCATCTCTTATCAGACCCATTACTGAATGTAGCACTCCTTTTGGCATGATCTTGCATTTCTTCGCAGAACTAATTGTACATCAAATATTTAGTTAAAGGAACTAAACTTTAATTAGCAGATAAATAAGCTACAGCTTGATAGATTCATATCCCAACACATCCCTCACCTTTGGAACAAACTTCCACTGCATGTCAAGCTGAATAGCACCCTTGCCACCTTCAGGGTAAACCTAGATAACTGGATGGCCTGCCACAAATTCTCTAATGGTCTATCTTGTCTTGCCCTCCTTGAGGATAGAGGGAAATTTTGAATAGGGTTTTTTGGCTAGGTTTGAAATGGTCTTCCTCTGTCTTGTGCCGTGACATAAGCCATGCTGATTTGGGTAAAACACTCCAATTACTCCCACTAGTGCAAAAGTATTTCCTAAGCATTCGTTCCATTTTCCACACCCGAAGTTAAACAGATAACCCAAGAAATGCTCTGTCATGAAATACTGTGTTACCCCACTGATTACTGATCTTTCTTCTCTCAGTTTCCTTTAATGTTTCCCTTTTATATCCACACTTTGCTTTCATTCCAGCAACTAGTTTACTTTCCCGTACAATTCACCATTTTTAGATGCCAGTTCCTATCCTTTGATTTTCTAACCAGTCTTGTTGAAGCCTGTAGCCTTGCTCATGTCAAGATATACCACATGCAAATAGTTGATCTTGTTCACCTCACTAATATGCAGTCACAGAACTGAATCAAATTAGAAAGTTAGAGGGGCAGGATTTCTCCTGTATGAAAACATGCTGTTGATTTTCAGTTAAAGAATCAGCATTTAGGAACTCCACCAAACTGCCATGTTGAATCTTTTTTGTATTATATTGCATAGAATAGGCATGAGACTAACAGGTCTATAACTATGTGACTCCTTTAAAAAGATTCTTTTGTGTAAGTGAAAACACAGAACAAAGCCCTCATCCTTACAGCACCATGCCAGTTTCCGAAGACAGACCACGCAACTCTGACAGAGGATCACCAGACTGCACTTTTGCCTTATCTAATTAAACAGAGTAAAGTTCCTTCAATAATTTTTCCCTATTCACTGTTCTGTCTGCTGTTTATACTTGATGTGCTATTGCATACTGGCATTCTTCTTTTTGTAACTCTTGTACAGAAGATGAAAAACTTTTCAGCAGTTTTCTACCTGAGCTGTATCATTTCCAAACCTCCCCCTTCTTTCAGTAATCTCCTGTTAATTTGACTCACGTTCCTTAATCTATGTACTTGTCTATTGCTCATATGTCATCCCAGTAGCCTTCTTTATGAATACCCTCACCTGTCCACATTTAGCTGAATTAATTTTTCCTGAATGCATCTTTACAGAGAAACAAGTAATTTATTTTACAACAGTATATAGAACAGACAAGACATAAATATGTTTTTATGTAATTGTGAATACTTGGTAATCAGTCTCTGTCAAATACATAGTGCACAAAGACACAGAAGTTCTTGTTTGTATGAATACATAGGCAACATACTCATCGACCATTATGACCTTGTATGCATGCAGGTATACACAGACATTCATGATTATTTATTTTAACCAACAGATTTTGTGGTCACTGTAACATTCTACTGTTGTGCAATAGCATTCATATTCATGCTTACGTAGTTAACATGTAAATACTCAAGTATTTATTCAAAATTGTTAATATGCATGCACTTCACAGTATAGTAAGTAAAGCTTAATAACATGTTCCTGCAACACAGAGCATGTATGCTTGCATGTGTACACACATGCAGACATGCACGCACGCGCACACACACACACACACACACACACACACACACACACACACACACACACACACACACACACACACACACACACACAGAATAAACTGCTGTAGAAAATAATTCTGTGTGAGCGTGTGGGTCTGTTTGTATAGAGTGTATACAAACACACACACACACACACACACACACACACACACACATATATATATGTGTGTGTGTGTGTATGTGTGCGCATATATATATATATATATATATTTATATAGATATATATATATATATATATATATATATATATATATATATATGTATATACACATGCTGTGTTTTAGGCTTTACTTACTGTAAAAGTAAGTGCATGCAAATTAATAATTTCAATAAATAATTGAGCATCCGTATGATATATATATATTGGCTGGCAGTATTGCTTGCTCCAGGGAGATTAGGTTCATTAGCATCCCCGTCTTTAAGAAAGCTTACCTGAAGAGCTAGCAAGATGCTAATAATCCAGTGAGACTTCTTATACCACAGAAGTAACATTCTCTGGGGTTTCTGAGGTTCATCCTTCCCGCTTAGAACAGCAGTGTCATTCCTATCCTCTGGAAAAGAGGCATCGTTGCTAATTTCATCTTCTCTTTGCTCACTCATTTTGTTTTTTTTTGGATCAGTGGTAACTCTTGAGATACATCAGCAGTCCATATGTCAGCAACCAGAAGTACAGAAGGAGTGAAAACTCTGAAGTGTCAGTGCTGAGCTACACCTCAGTGGCCTTTGATTTCATTATTGCACAACCTGTCTTTTACAGATTAGTTATTAACTAAGGTGTTCTACTCCACTGAAGATGGCATTGATTAACTCTACTAATAATTAAGAAGGAGGAGGTAGCTTAAGATATTTGTGCAGCATATGCTTTCTCAGTAGTTCAGTTCCATTTTACGTAACACTATAAACAACATTAATTGGATTTTAGTGATTTTATATTGTTCAGGACAAAGATAATAATGAAGGCATTGCACTCTTAAAATCAGAGTAGATTTGTGTCTGTCATACACACGTTATACAGTGAAAAACCAGTCACTGGTGGTACCCGAGTCTTGTTTTAACTTTTATGAATAATTCTCACAAATTGGTTACTGACAACAGTCACTGCATTCTGTGCTAGTGGACTGAATGTATTGATATTTTTTTTCATGAAATTCCACCTTGAAAAAGAGGTTTGTGATAATGTGCCCATTTTAAGTCAGGAAAATGTGCAATTGAGAAGTTATATTATCTGCCAGAGGCAATATGACAGAACGTATTAAAATTTCCAAGGATGGTTGGTTGGTTGTTCATAGGTTCATAGGTTCATAGGTTCATACAAGGCTATCAGCCCTAGAGCATTTATAAGCCTAGCCAGAGTGTGTTTGGCTTTCACCACCCATTTTAAATTAATTTTGCTATGCCCTTTTTCGAGGTTAGTATACTGTGCCTCTGTCTAACAGTGACACAGAAGTGATACCCGGGGTAAACCTACGATCTCCCATCCACTCATCAAGATTCCTCTTGAAGAGAGTCAATAAGGGACTCTGCCTAACCTGGATTAGGATTTTATTCCAGAGTGAAGGGAGCCTCTGGGTTATGAATCTGTCCCTCCAGCATGTCCTATTTATTTCAGTGTTGAGGTTTAAGTCCCTCTAGCGCGTAGCTCGATGGGATTTGGATTTTCTGAGGTGCAGCATGTCCATTAATTCCGGGTTAGACATGGCTTTATACGTCAGGCACAGATCGCCTCTGAGCAGGCAGTATGCCACTGAGTAGAGCTGGAGTTTCTTTAACCGGGCAGCATACGGCATCTGTTTGAGCCCCTTGATCCTCTTGGTGAGGTACATTTGGGGTCTTTCCAGTTGCTGCAGGTGTCTGGTAAGATACATCTCAAAAGGGGCATTGTACTCAATTATGGGCCTGATGAGGGATGAGTAAAGAGGCACGATGACCTCCCCTGATCTAGATGTGAATCCCTTCATGATTAGGTGGGGTATATAAAATGTTATTCTAACCACTTTGGCTACGTGGTTGTCAAATAAGAGATTGCTATCAACTTGGGTCCCCAGGTCCCTAATTACTTCTTCTGTACTTAATGGATTACCACCTATGTGGTAATTTGTGGGCACTTTGTTTTTGCCAAAGGGGATGACTATACACTTTTGGCATTTAGCTTGAGGCCATGGCTCTGGCACCAGTTGTCTGTTTCTATGAGGCCCTTTTGGAGGATGCTTGTGTCGGCTGGAGAGTCTATTATGGCACCCAGTTTGCAGTCATCTGCGAACTTGGACAGCCACAGTCCTTCCATGTTGGCCTGTACCTCCGAGAAATATATACCGAACAAGAGAGGTCCCAAGACTGAGCCTTGTGGGATGCCACTTGTAACTTGGTTGGAGTCTGACATGGCTCCAGCTATTCTAACCATGTGGGTTCTGTCCTTGAGCCAGTTTGCAACCCATCTAGTGACATATGGGTTTATATTTAAGCTGGTGAGCTTATCTATAATGCCCGAGTGGGGTATTGTATCGAAGGCTTTTGCGAGGTCCAGGTAGGCTGTGTGGACCACCTTCCCCTTGTCAATGGCCTTGGTGACTGTTTCAAAGAAATCAACCATGTTTAAGAGGCAGGATCTGCCCTTAACAAAGCCGAACTGGGAAGGATCCAGTGTCTGTAGGTCCCCAATATAGGTTCATAGGTTCATAGGTTTATACTAGGCTATCTGCCCTAAGGCATTTATAAGCCTAGCCCAAATTTTTGTGGCTTACGCCACCCCTTATATGAAAAAATACTGTGCCCATTAGTTTGTTGTGCCTCTGTCCAGCAGTGACACAGAGATGATTCCCGGGATAAACCTACGATCTCCCATCCACAGGTCAAGATTTCTCTTGAACAGAGCCAGCGAGGTGCTCTGCCTCACATGGACCGGGATTTTATTCCACAGCATAGGGAGTCTCTGAGTGATAAATCTATCCCTCCAGCACATCCTATTTATATCCGTGCTAAGGTGGTTTTGGTGGATTTGGATTTTTTGAGGTGGAGCATGTCCATTAATTCCGGGTTGGACATGGCCTTGTATGTCAGGCACATGTCACCTCTGAGTAGACGGTATGCAACTGAATAGAGCTGGAGTTTCTTCAATCTGGCAGCATATGACAGATTTTGGAGTCCCTTTATCCTTTTGGTGAGGAACTTTTGGGGTCTCTCCAATTGCTGCAGATGTCGAGTGCGATACATCCCGAATGGGGCATTGTACTCGATCATTGGTCTGATAAGTGAAGAGTACAGGGGAACAATGACCTCACTAGATCTGGATGTGAATCCCTTCATGATCAGGTGGGCAATGTAGAAGGTCTTTCTAACCACTTTAGCAACATGAGTGTCAAAAGAAAGGCCACTGTCAACCTGGGTCCCCAGGTCCCTGATAACCTCTTCTGTGCTTAGTGGATTGCCACCTATATGGTAGCTTGGGGTTACCTTGTTTTTCCCAAAGGGTATGACTATACATTTTTTGGTGTTTACCTTCAGGCCATGGCTCTGGCACCAGCTATCTGTTTCCGTGAGTCCCTTCTGAAGGATATCTTTATTTATAAGGTCCATGATGATCCTTTCCATAACTTTGCAGACCAAGCTAGTGAGACTTATGGGGCGATAGTTTCCAGGATCTGTTGAGGCACCACCTTTGTGGAGAGGGACCACTGTTGCTGTATGCCACTCTTTGGGTACATATCCTGTAGTAAGGCTGAGACTGAACATTAGTTTTAGGTTTGGGTTTAGCTCTTCTTGGAGTTCCTGTAGGACGCAGCCCGGGACACCGTCTGGTCCCATTGATGCTGTGTTTCTTGCTTTGGAGAGGGCAGCTCTTACCTGAGCATCTGAGATGTCAGGGGGGCAGCACTCTGCTGGGATAGATATTAGCCCTTTTGGTGGGGAGGGGGGGGGAGTTTGCGCTGAACCTGTCAGCTAGGATATTGGCAATATCTGTGGGTTTGGTGTATTTTTTGTCATTTTGGACTAATTCTGAGCATATCTGGGAATTCCCACCCAGGTTCCTAACATAACTAAAGAAAGCCTTGTGATTATCCTTGGTGTCCTGTGCAATTTTTCTCTCGAAGCTGGCCTTAGATGATTTTATGAGTGCCCGTAGTTTTTTGCTAATACTGATCAGAGATGCCTTCCCTTTTTGGGATTTTGCTCTGTCATGTAGTAGCTTCCTCCTTCTATCGTATAGTTTGTTTATGGCTGGGGTTCACCAGACAGGACATCTGCCTTTGGAGGATTGGGTCTTGGTTTTATTTGGGATTGCATGATCCATGCATTCCTGAAGGTGTTCATAGAATGCATTTATAAAGGATTTTGTGGTCTGGGCCGTATTATCCACAGGACTGGGGGCTTTGAAGGATTCCACCTCGGTTTTGAGGAGTATGAAATTTGCTTTAGAGAAGTTTTTCACTGTGGTTTTCTGGGCATGGGGTGGGGTCGGGATGTGAATATCCAGTGAGATTAGTTTATGGTCTGATCTTACCAGTGAGGGATACACTTCTGGTCTGGAGCATAGAGTCCCCATGTTGGTGATGATCAGGTCCAGTATGTTTTCCCCTCTTGTGGGAGTGGTAACAAGTTGTTCCATAGCATTTGAGTTTATAAATTCTAGGAACCTTTGGGCTAGGGTGTTGGAGCTAGAGTAATGCTCCCAGTCTATGGTTGGGTAGTTGAAGTCACCCAATATAATGGTGTTTGGAGAGACCTTCATATTTTCCAGTGTTCTCAGGAAGGCCGAGTGGGGTTCCTTGGTTTGGGAGGGTGGTCTGTAGCTGCAGTCTGCAGGCTATAAACTGGAAGGCAGTTTTACCCACTGTTAGTTGCACATGGATAGTCTCTGATGCTTCGTGCTGTGCCACCAACCTGGAGGTGTGGGTATCTTTGACGAATATTGATACTCCCCCTCCTTTTGTGGTTCGGTCCAAGTTTTGGGGCCGAAAAGCATGGTATGAGGTATAACCTGGTAGTGCTGGGGTGCTCTCGAGAGCCTTGAACCAGGTTTCTGTTACTGCACAGATATCGATGTTCTCCATGCTAAGGAGAGTTTCGAGTGCGTGCATCTTGAGGTTTAGACTTCTGGCGTTGAGTAGCATTACGCTTAGTTTCTTATCCCTTGTGATACCTATGGAGGTGGGTTTGTCTTTTGAGCCTTGCCTAAAAAAGGCACTCTGGGGGTAGCAAGAGCCTTTGCCAATATTCGAAAGTCCAGGGGTGACAGGTGCAAGCCGTCCCTAGTGAAGAATCGTGGCTTGTCAAGCATGTCATCCCAGGCTGACAGGCATTGGATCCCTTTTGAATGACACCAATACTTAAGCCAATTGTTGAAATTGATAATCTTGTCTTCATACTGTGGCATCATTCTTGGTGAGGGTAAGATGTTACTCAAGGTCAGGGTCATACCGGCCTGGGCTACATGCTCAGAGAGCTCCTCTATGTCTCTTTTCATGTAGTCCAGGGAGGTACGTCTCAGGTCATTCATACCAGCATGGACAATGACTGAGTCATATTTGTACTTGCCTTGGAGTGACCTGAGTGCTTGTGTTATGTGGCGGATTCTAGCGCCCGACAGGCAGCTCACCATGACCTTCTCCTTGTTCAGCCTGGTGAGCGGGACGTCAGTGTGCCTGATGATAGAGTCACCTATTACAAGTGTATCAGGTGTGTTGTTTAGCCTTAAGGGCTGTGACTGTTCAGCATACTGGCTTTGTGAGCTATGTGTTGCACGTGTTTTGTTTTTGGGTAGCGGTTGCTTGGGTGTCTGCTTTAGAGGTCTCTGCTGCTTAGGCAGACTTTTATTTAGAGCCTCCAAGTATGTTTTTGTGTGTTTATGTGTTTGATTTGCTGTCATGGTAGGTCTATGTGAGATTGGAATTGTAGTGAGTGTGGTTTCCTTCTCCTCCTGACTGGTTACGCCAGTACTGAGTTGAGAGAGCTTAGCCTCCAGTTTGGCTATATGGTTGCATCTCTGACATGTGTTGGAATTTGTTGGGAGGCGGAGAGGGTTGTCTGTGTACATGAGGCAGTTGTAACATTGCCTCAAGATTCCCAGGTTCACCAGCTGGACCGGAGAGGAGATTGACAACTGACCTTTGGACATGCTAGAATAGTGCTGTGAATTCCTTTATAATTGAAAAAAAGGACCAATGGGGAACAAGTTACTCAAGGGGAGTTTGTGAGGGTGTAGTGCTTTTAATTTTTTAGTGCTGACTTATATAATTGCTTTAGTGAGCAAGTGCTAGGCTTTAGCGTAGGAATAGGGTGTTTATTATGAGAACTAGATCAGTTCCAAGGGAAAAAGTGAAGAGCAGACTTTGTGGAGCCGAGAATGGCTCAAACCCAATTAAGCGGTGCTGCTCGATGCCGCGCTATGCACAAAATCACGCAAAGCCGCGCTACAGCGTGTTTTATACAGGCGGACTTGAAAGAGCTAGAAATTGGCCCAAAACGGCCAACAGACTACCAGATTCCTGCACTGGGAATACTCCTCCAGGGACAGATAGGCTGCTCCAAGCTCCCCACTGCCACTGGTGAACAAAGAAGCCTCCCTCTTTCCAAGAAAGGAAATGGCAACACAGGAACTTTCCAAATGTCCAGAATACAGCAAAGCCTGTATTTGGACTACTCTAGGTCAGGAAAGATGGGAAACAAGGAAAACTTTTTTTTTTTCTTTTTTGCAACAAACAGCAGGAAAATGCAATAAATATGTAACACAGGCTAGCGCACTTGAGTGTGTAGCCTCAACAAGTAAATGCAACAAACAGGACAAACTTTAAAAGTGCAGGTGCAAAAACAACTTTAGACAGTTTAAAACAGTTCAAGAAGCAGAAATATTTGCAGTTTACCTAGATCGGACAGTCGCCCAGGTAGTAGCAGGAAAAAAAACACTTTTATCAGGTTAGCAGTCACTCTTTTGGCCTCTCTGCTGCTAGCACAACTCTGCCGGACCAAAAGGAGCTTGGCTGAATAGTAACAAGCGCAAAAACCTTGCCAAAGCGGGTCTTATACAGGGGGACTTGAAAGAGATAGAAATTGGCCCAAAACGGCCAATAAACTACCAGATTCTTGTGCTGGGAACACTCTTCCAGGGATAGATAGGCTGCTCTAAGTTTCTCACTGCCACTGGTGAACAAAGAAACCTCCCTCTATCCAAGAAAGGAAATGGGCAACACAGGAACTTTCCAAAGGTCCAGAATACAGCAAAGCCTGTATTTGGACTACTCTAGGTCAGGAAAGATAGGAACAAGGATAATTTTTTTTTTGTTTTTCTTTTTTTCAACAAATAGCAGGAAAATGCAGTAAATATGTAACACAGGCTAGCGCACTTGAGTGTGTAGCCTCAACAGGTAAATGCAACAAACAGGACAAACTTTAAAAGTGTAGGTGCAAAAACAACTTTAAACAGTTTAAAACAGTTCAAGAAGCAGAAATACTTGCAGTTTAGCTAGATCAGACAGTCGCCCAGATAGTTGCAGGGAAAAAACACTTTTATCAGGTTAGCAGTCGCTCTTTTGGCCTCTCTGCTGCTAGCACCACTCTGCCAGACCAAAAGGAGCTTGGCTGAGTAGTAACAAGCGCAAAAACCTTGCCAAAGTGGGTTTTTATACAGGGGGACTTGAAAGAGCTAGAAATTGGCCCAAAACAGCCAATAGACTACCAGATTCTTGTGCTGGGAACACTCCTCCAGGGATAGATAGGCTGCTCTAAGCTCCCCACTGCCACTGGTGAACAAAGACGCCTCCCTTAATCCAAGAAAGGAAATGGCAACACAGGAACTTTCAAAAGGTCCAGAATACAGCAAAGCCTGTATTTGGACTACTCTAGGTTAGGAAAGATGGGAAACAAGGATAATTTATTTATTTATTTATTTTTTTTTAAACAAACAGCAGGAAAATGCAATAAATATTTAACACAGGCTAGCGCACTTGAGTGTGTAGCCTCAACAGGTAAATGCAACAAACAGGACAAACTTTAAAAGTGCAGGTGCAGAAACAACTTTAAACAGTTTAAAACAGTTCAAGAAGCAGAAATACTTGCAGTTTAGCTAGATCGGACAGTCGCCCAGATAGTAGCAGGAAAAAAACACTTTTATCAGGTTAGCAGTCGCTCTTTTGGCCTCTCTGCTGCTAGCACCACTCTGCCGGATCAAAAGGAGCTTGGCTGAGTAGTAACAAGCACAAAAACCTTGTCAAAGCGAGTTTTATATAGGGGGACTTGAAAGAGCTAGAAATTGGCCCAAAACGGCCAATAGACTACCAGATTCTTGTGCTGGGAACACTCCTCCAGGGATAGATAGGCTGCTCTAAGTTCCCCACTGCCACTGGTGAACAGAGAAACCTCCCTCTATCCAAGAAAGGAAATGGGCAGCACAGGAACTTTTCAAAAGTCCAGAATACAGCAAAGCCTGTATTTGGACTACTCTAGGTCAAGAAAGACGGGAAACAAGGATAATATTTTTTTTTTTTTTTTAAAAAGTAGCAGAAATTAGGTACAGAAACACAGTAAATGTTTTAATTCGGCTAGCGCACTTGAGTGTGTAGCCTACCAATTAAACTAAGCAAAAACAAACTTTAAAAGTGCAAAAAAAATAAATAAATAAAAACTCAGAAATACAGGCAGGAATGCAATAAAACAACTTTACAGAGCTTATTTAGTAAAAGAAGCAGAAAAGTCTATATATACAGAAAAGCAGCTAAAACACACAAACACTTCAGATGCAGTGCAACCTAGAGCACTTGAGTTGTAGCAATATTAAGGCTATTACAGTTATAATAAATGCTCTGAAATATACTGTATATTTCCAAAATGTTTGAGAAGCACAGTCAGAACACAAGGAGGTTCAGGCGAAAGAAAAAAAAAAAACAAAAGTTTTGTTATTCTTTTTGAAAGGGAAAAAGGAGGAACAGAAGGCCTTATCAAATGTTCTCTCTGTATTAGGCAGAATGAGCTAATGACACTAGACTGGGAGGAGTGTCACAGTAGGGGCGGGCAACTGCAAAGCCACCAAGTATAAGAGCAAGACACCAACAAGGGTAAAGCTCTGACTATGATCCAGATGACATAAATAGCAACTTGGGTGCTGAAAGAGTCAAATGGGAGAGTTTGGGAATGAGCAGTCGATGCCAGATCACCTATCTTGGGGAGCAGAGGGAGTGTTGGTTTCAGTAAGCTAATCACCACCAAGCTAACAGTAGCTTGCATGACACAGAAGTGGACAGAATAGGGTCATGGCTCGGTGTTATCAAATTAGTGAGGGCAGCCTTTATTAGCTTGTGTGTGGAAGCAACCAAATGAATGAGGAGGACATTATACACCGTCATGTTGATGTCCGTACTCATATCAGCCAGCAAGGGTGAGGTTAAACTTAAAATACTAAAAACTGTTGATGCCTGCATGGATGGTGACCTACTGTAATTGGATTTTACCTCACTGGGAAATGAACGGCAGGCTGATTGCAGGAGGGCTTATGATTGACAAGCTGTGGCTGTGGTCAGAAATACTTTTATTCATATCAACCTGGGGACCCAGGTTGATAGTAGTCTGTCATTCGACACCCATGTAGCTAAAGTAGTTAGGAAGACCTTCTACATTGCCCACCTTATCATGAAGGGATTCTCATCTAGATCAAGGGAGGTCATAGTCTCCCTATACTCATCACTCATCAGACCAATGATTGAGTACAATGCCAATTTCGGAATGTATCTGACCTGACACTTGCAGCAGCTGGAGAGGCCACAAAAGTTCCTCACCAAAAGGATAAAGGGTCTCAAACATCTGTCCTATGCTGCCCGACTGAAAGAACTCCAGCTCTATTCAGTCGCAGCTTGCTCAGAGGTGACCTTTGCCTAACATACAAGGCCATGTCAAACCCAGATTTGATGAATATGCTTCACCTCAAAAATCTAGATCCGTCAGAGCCACAAGGGCGGAGACTTAAACCTCGACACGCTATTAATAGGACGTGCTGGAGGATAGATTCATCACCCAAAGACTCCCTATGCTGTGGAATAAAATCCCGGTATATGTGAGGCAGAGCACCTCGCTGGCCTTGTTCAAGAGAAATCTTGACCAATGGATGGGAGATCGCAGATATACCCCAGGGATTACCTCAGTGTCACTGCTCAACAGAGGCACAGAAAAATAATGGGTATAGTTCCCCATACTAAAGGGGTGGCGTAAGCCACAAAACTATGGGCTAGGCTTGTAAATGCCCTCGGGCAGATAGCCTAGTATGAACCTATGAACCTATGAACCTATATATTTTTATTAAATGAATAATGTGTTTGTTGGACTGGTGCTTCTTTCCAGGATTATTTGTCAGACTGTTGCTTCTTTCCAGGATTATTTGTCAGACTTTTGCTTCTTTCCAGCACTGTTTTTCAGGCTGTTGATTCTTTCATGGACTGGTTGTTGGATGTGTCTTTGCTTCCTGCTAGAATAACACTGGGAACTAAAGCCTTTTACCAGCAAATGTTTCCCTGAAGATTAGCATTTTCTTATCTTTGGTACAAGTGCTGCTGAAACAGAAGATCCAGTGTTGTCCATTTTTGTCTAATTCAACAGATGGGTCTTGGATCTGACACAGATCTGGTTTTGACACCTCCAAACATGTGAATCCAGGGCTCTAACTTCTCCCCTACCCATAATCCCCCACGTAACTTCCTCTGAATACTTCAGATCTCATTTACCCCCTGATCCCAACCATCTCTCTCAAATGCCCAGATTTTCACAGAAAGTCCAGATTTTTGCCTTATATTGTTGACCTGTTCCTCATAAAATGTGTGGTTTTCCTGGGAAATCACGGAGGATTGATGTCAATAAATAATGAGATACATTTGAATTTCAGACTTAATATCCTTCAGAAAATGCATGCTTGCACAGATCCTGTTATTCTGTCAACTTTCTAAGTTCATAAGAGCAATATTTGAAATCTGTCCCTTTATTTGGCCTTTGTCCCCTCCATTATTTTATGCTTTGACCAGATTTCTTGTGTGAAAAGGTTGAACGGTATGATCTGAACAGTTGTGCACTTCAGGGGTCTGATCTCATCTTAGTCTTTCCATAAGTCTAACATTTTTTGTTCTTTCTCAGCATTTGGGCTTACTTGTTTGTTTCTTCTTTATATTCTGTCTAAAAAATTAATATATATATATATATATATATATATATATATATATATATATATATATATATGTATATATATATATATATATGTATGTGTGTATATATATATATATATATATATATATATATATATATATGTATGTGTGTATATATATATATATATATATATATGTGTGTGTGTGTGTGTGTGTGTGTGTGTGTGTGTGTGTGTGTGTGTGTGTGTGTGTGTGCATGCGTTTGTGTGTTTGTGTACACACACACACACACACACACACACACACATATATATATATATATATATATATATATATATATATATATATATATAGCTTTACCTTTATAAACCCGAATCACAGTGGTGCAATTGCTCATATGAGCAAATTGTAACCAAGAAAGTCAGAAGAGCGATGATTCCATATGTTCAAAAATCAGCAAATCGAAAAGCAGATTTGTTGATTTTCGAACATAAATATCGAAAGAAAAAAAGTATAAAGCAGGGGGGCAAACCCTATGCATCCCCCCATGTGGTGGGCTGCACCCCCCCCTATTTTAATATTCTAACTCTGAGATCGCACTACAGTGGGGAAAGGGACCATTTTCTGATCCCCACTATAGTGCAATCTGCCCCACAATGTTGAATGTGCATTGAGCGAATGTCACTGTGCATTCGATCATTGCACATTCTAACCTTTTTCCATTCGGCGTTTGCAAACTTTGCAAACAGTCTTTCGAACAATTGCTCTTCGCCCGTGTGCAGTACGCACACATGAAGGTAAACCTAACTATATATATATATATATATATATATATATATATATATATATATATATATATATATATACACACAGACACACACACACACAGACACACACACACACACACACACACACATATACATATATTTAGAATTTTCTTAATCACTCGTATTCTGTTTTGTCAGCTATGCTGATATATGTAGGTATAAATATATATATATATCACCCCCCCCCCATAGATTCTTTAGTGTGTGAAAGTTTTTTGCATGGTACAATTTTTACCCCTACTCTTTAGTAGTCAGTTAGATAGGTTAGTATAACTATTTAGAAGTATTATATATATTTATAGTCTGGTGTTTAACCATGTGCTGTTGTTCTAGGATACATCCCCTTTCTCTATACTTCCCAACCATGAAAAAGAATTTCCATAGTGTCACTCCCCATTAAATGGAATCTGCCACAGCAGAAATCAAAAAGCTGCTAGAAAAAAATAGCCACCCAGGAGGTCCCACCACACCAGATAGGATTCAGTGTCTATTCCAGACTCTTTTAAGTTCCAGAAACGATATGGGACCTAAGGTCAGTTTTGGACCTCAGTCATCTAAACCAGTTAGTAAAGTAGACAAAATTCTGGATGGTCACTGTTCAATTCATTTTACCACTCCTCGGGAAGGATGAGTGGATGTGCTCAATAGATCTCCAGGATGCTTATTATCATGTGAAGATAAACAAGCATTCCAGCAGATTCCTCTGTTTCAGGCTGGGAGCCAATCATTATCAATTCAGAGCTCTGCCCTTTGGTCTCACAGCAGCCCCTCAGGTGTTCACCAAATGGATGGCACTAGTCACAGCCTATCTCAGGTTGCAAGGGTTCCAGATGTGCCCATATATTAATGACTGGCTCATAACTGCTCTGAACAAGGATCTACTAAAGCAAAAGAAGGACACTGTACTCCAGTTGCTTCACAAATTAGGTGTTACAGTTAATATAAGCAAAAGTAAATTGAATCCCACTCAGTCCATGGAGTTTATTGGATGCCACCTAGATACACTGAGCTAAATAGTTACTGTGCCGCTTACCAGAGTTCTTCGAAAAGTAGCTGGTGAGATATTATCTCATCTAAATAACTGAACCAGTTGTTGAAGTCAATTTCGTTTTGTTTATGTTGAAGCATACACCTTTTGGAAACGTGTGTTTCTCCACTGTGCCTCCCTTCATATAATTCAAGGATATACATCTCAAGTCATTTACATTCACATAAACAATGAATGTTATACGAGTACTTGGGATGAAGGGACTTAAATGCCCTAGTGACCTGAGAGGCAGCTCAAAATCACTCTTCCATTGTTTAACCTGGTGAGTGGTGTCACCTATGGTTGACTGGCTCAGGATGACTTAAAGGCTTCGGTTTGAGAACTTGATGATATCAGTGTTTGTGTTGGAAGGTGCTATGTGCCATGGATGTCAGCTTGTGTAGTGTAAATAGCAGGCAGAAAAAGTGTTCTTCCTGTAAATTGTGGAGACAAAACTTCTACTCACCACTTCTGTCTTTATGCCTAAGTAATGTGCCATCTGATGACAATAACTAAATCATCTAAATAGCATCAGTAAAGGCACCAGCCATTTCTAATAAGAGACAACTGGATCATTTTTAAAATTGATGATGATATTATTAGTACACTAGGAGAAACTCCACAGTTTGTTTACAAAGTTGACAAGAACATCAAGGCTATACTAGAGAGTGATGCCAATAGAGGCATTCCGAACCCCAACATGACAAATGATACCGCAACTATGTAATGTGAGAAATGCAGTTCTTGTCAATATATTTATGACAATGCAAACAATATTTTGAAGAACTTTTATACTACAAAGGTTGCTTTTGTAAAAGATAACTGCAACATCAAATGTTTGGTGTACTTAGCAGTTTGCCAAACACGTAAGGCATTTTATCTGGGAAAGACTGAGCGTAAATTGGGCAGAAGGCTATATGAGCATACATATGATATTAAGAAAGAGAATAAGAACAATGCTCTTTTTAGACATTCCTGTTTGTGTAATGGTTTTTCCAAATTTGAGTTTAGTATTCTTGAAAAAAATACCCTTAGATGTCGGGGGGGACAGTGGAATAATAAAACAGAATATAGGGAACTGATTTGACAGATTAACTTAGATTAATTTAGATGCCTCCTCCTCCCTGGATTAAATGAGTGCATTTCAATATTACCTGTTTTAAAATGAGGTCGGCTAAGTTGTGATAAGGGAGACTTCTTTGGTTCATTCCTTTACTCTTATTCTCTTATTTTTTCTCATTATAATTTCACATTTATATTTTTACTTTTTCTTTTGGATGAAATAGATGTAACAATAGAATACAAGATTCTGTTTATGTTTTTTTAAGTAAATTAATTTGTTTTATTAATTTGATTGCTTATTTAATTGATGTTTTTCCCTATTGGTTGTTGACCAGCATTTAAGGCAGAAGTCTTTTGTTGTTATTTATTCTGAAGAAGCTCTAAGTGCCAGGACAAAAGCACTAAATCCTACTTATTTTTATTAAAATTCTTCAACTTTTGAAGGAGTACTTACATTTTTTGTTCCTGACACTGCTGACATTGCTACAGAATATTGTGGAGATGACATGCACCTTTATTGAGTTACAACTCATAAGAGTCTTACTCCAGAATTTCATATTAAACCCATATCGCCTAGCCTGCCTGCTTAGTTGTTTCTGACTCCTAGGAAACACTCCAGGTACCCATCCACAACTTCTTCTAGGTCCTCCAGAAGTTGATTGGAAGCAGATGTGGACAGGATGATGTGAAGATTTCTCAGAGCTGAGATCCAGATGAGGGTCTTACCAGCTCCATCCCCTGTCTGATCTGTGAGTATGCCTACTACATGCAGGACCATTCTATCTCCTTCTCTGATCCAGCCAGTGGTTTCAGAGTTCCAAGATCTGAAATCCCAGAGAGATCCAGTGTGGGATCCAAGGAAAGCCTCTTCTTCGACTCCGACTATATGCCTGACTAGTTCTGCTCTGATACCATAAAGCCAAGGTGTCGGTGTCGGATCTGAGGGGATAGGTCAGCTCTGATTTTTTATTTGGAGCCATCCCTTCACTCAGAGCCTTGGTTGGCTCCATTTTCGAGGTGCGTATCTGATAGCAGTCGAGACCTACCTTCATTGGGAGTTTTGGCTCCGAGAGGGTGGGTTGAAGCTTCTGCAGGTCCATCAGATTTTGAGGTAGTGGAAAGAGCATTTTTTTTCTACCCAGAGAACCACCCTCTCCTTTTTTGGTTCCTATCCCTTGTCTCTCATCAGTTCCAAGGGTTGATCAGACCTACTCTAGGGATAGCCAGTTTCAATAAGTGTCCAACTGGTTCCAGTAGAGGAACTTTCCCCTCTCTTCTGACACCTCAGCTGAACATCCCACAGAGGAAGTGCATCAGAAGACAATGTGTAAAAGAAGACACATTGACTCCTTGATGGAGTAACTCATGGATGATACTGGTTTTCATGAAAGAGAGGGCCCCCCAGATCACCAGATGACATCTCCTTTGGCGATATTTTAGAAATCCTAAAACAAAAAGGTGTCTGGTTTTCCCAAAATCCCTCTCAAGAAGAATTGGTATTTTTGGAGGCTTTTGGTTATGGTCCATCTACATCTTGGGTTACCCCCCAGCAGATGAATGTATTGATTTGGTCTCCTGCTGGATTTGGAAGGAAGTGGATACTGTTGAACCATTCCTGAAAAGACCCGATACATTTTTAGCCCTGCCAAAAGACAGACCCCACTGGAGCAAAGGAAGCCTGGTTGATGCTATGATGGTGGTGGTAGCCACCAAGAAAGAGCTAGTAGAACAGAGCTCAGGTGCCCATCCACCCAACAGGGAGTCTAGAGCATTGGACAAACTTGAAAAGCAAGTCTTTGCCTTGGCAACTGCTGCCCTGAGGTCACTAAATTACCTTGCATGCTCTACTAGACTTCAGAGAGATTTGATCAAAGAGCTATCAAATACTCTCTAAGAGTCTATGTCTGCAGAGGATTTCAAAAGGAAGTCCTTGCAACTGGCCACTCAATTATCCATATCAAATGCTTCGATGAGGTTGTTCTCTCACACAGCCGAATGTACTTCACGAACAGCTAGATCAGGCATTACCGTAAAGAGACATGCCTGGATGCAGCTGTATGACTTTGTGGAGCCTTTTAAGACATCCTTTATCAATGCCCTATTCAATGGCACTTCTTTGTTTGGGCCATCAGTAAAAGAGATGTTTACCCACAGTGAACAAGATGGGAAAACTGTATTTGTCATAGAAATCAAGTTTTCTACCCCTCAATGAAACTTCTCCAGGAATCAGAGAGGCGGTAAGAAGATGTGGTTCTGAAAATCTCAGACACCTTTCCAAGATTCATGTGGTGAAAATTCTTTCAGAAGCAGAGGAGGAAATTTTAATGGAAGATGTCACCCTAGAGGCAGAGGAAGCCTACAGAATCATGGTTTCAGGGATTCTTTTCCAGACAGGCCCTTCCAGCACTCCTGAAGTGCTGCACAACTATCCAACTCTTGAGGCAGTCAGGGGATGATTATCTTTGAGCCCAGGTGTCTGGGCAAATATAAAACAAGATTCATGGGTGATAAGAATAATATCCAGAATTTATTACATACCATTTTTCCTACTTCCCTCCTCCAAAAGAAAGAAATAAGCTTCCTGATGTTCCACCCAGTCAAAAGAAAGCAGCAGCAAAAGAAATCCAAAAGCTGCTAGAAAAAAGAGTCATCCAAAAGATCCCACCAGACCAAATAAGATTCAGAACTTATTCACACTTCTTTTTAGTGCCCAAGAAAACAGGGGACCTCAGGCCATTTTGGATCTTTGCAACTTGAATCAGTATTGGAAGAAATCAAAATTCCGAATAGTCATGGTACAGTTCATTCTACCGTTTATGCATAAGGATGATTGGATGTGCTCAACAGATCTTCAGGACATGTACTATCATATCAAAATAGACAGATACTCCTGAATGCACTTACGCTTTCAGCTGGGAGACAGTCACTACCCATGTAGAGCCCTGCCCTTTGGACTCACCACAGCTCCCTGGGTGTTTACTAAATGTATGGCAGTGGTGGCAGCTCACTTAAGACTAAAAGGATTCTGAATGTTTCTGTATCTAGACAAATGGCTCTTCACCCCCCACCCCCCACCCCCACACACACACACACACCTAAGCATCTCCTTCTGCATGCCAGGTACTATTTGCTCCAGATTTGCAAATCACTTGGTATAACAATAAACTATGCCAAATCAAACTTAACATCAGTCCAGAGACTGGAGTTCATTGGTACACTTCTGGATATGACAACACAGGTAGGAGCTCTTCCTCATCATCACATTTCCATTTTCAGAAAACAAGTTCACCTTCTTCTTTCCCATCCATCTCCATCAGCAAGATTAGTACTTCAAGCACTAGGTTCCATGGCAGTAGCCTTTGTATTACTTCTTTTGGCACATTTCTTTATGGGTGCTCTGCAATGGACTCTAGCTGTGCAGTGGTCTATTCTGCATCTACCCCTATCTTTTGCAGTCAAGCTTACTCCAGTTTGCAAACAACACATCCACTGGTGGATCCAGTTGGGCAATCTGCATCTTGGCTGTCCCTTTGTTGTACCTCTTCCTATGACCACAGTGACCATGGACGCTTCTCAACTTGGGTCAGGGGGCATTTCTTGGGAAGAACGGTCCAAGCCATTTGATCCCACTCAACAGACCAATCTGCATATCAACTTTCTAGAGATGAGAGCAGTCCTATTTGTGTTAGAGGCATTTCAAGATACTCTCCCTCTAGGGACTGTTGCAACTCAGACTGACAACATTTCTGTAGTCTGGTACATAAACAAACAAGGAGGAACTCGATCTTATCTCATCTTCAGAGAGATCATGAGAGGGGAATGAGCAATCTCATCAGACCACTTTCTAATTGTGATGCACATTCTGGGGAAAACCAATATACTAGTGGACAAACAAACTAAGCAGGTCCATTCTGATACCTCACAAGTGGTCTCTCAATCTGTGATGGAAATGATCTTCTGTCATTGGAGCCAACCTTGCTGTGACCTCTTTACAGCTTCACACAACAACAAGTATAGAGGTACTTTGCTTTTATACCCCCGCAGGGGGAGTCACCAAGAGATGCTCTAGTCCATGCTTGACCCTCAGGTCTCCTTTGTGCTTATTCCCCTCTCCCTTTGATTCCCAAATTTCTGCATAAAGCAAGTTGGCTGAAGACCTCAGTAATCCTCATTGCCCCTTTCTGACCTCGGCAAGTATGGCTTCCCTTCCTACGGTCTCACCTCCATTATCCTCCATGGATATTGGAGCCAATTCTGGGTCTACTCTCATCCATCAGGGATCCAACATCCAAACGTACAGGCCCTCAAACTAATGGCATGGTTTCTTCACTTCCAGTAATGGTTAGACAGCCCAGGCTCTCTTGGCCTGTATGTGATATTATTTTGACTTCTCAAAAAGAATCTACCAAAACATTATACAAGAGCAAGTGGAAAATATTCTCTCTTTTGGTTTTGGATAATGAAACTGATCCTTTCTCTGCTCCAGTTTCTGTGATTCTTCAGTTTTTAGCAACTCTTTTTAAAGAAGGAGCAAGTTTCTCTACAATTAACCTTCAACTGGCAGCAATTTCTAATTTTTACACAGGGGACAGATATTATTCTCTGGCTTCATCCAAATTATGCAAGGCCTTTCTGAAAGGTATGTTTTCTTTTAAGCCCTTAGATAAAGGATCCTCACAACCTTGCCATCTGACAGTTGTGCTACAAGGTCTAACTCAGAAACCCTTTGAACTTTCAGCTAAAACTGACTTAAAATTCCTTTCATGGAAAACAGTCTTCTTAGTAACCATTACTTCTGCAAAGAGAGTATCTGAACTCCAGAGAACACCTTACATCATTTTTCATAAAGATAGGGTTACCTTATGGGCTTACCCTTCTTTTTTTACCTAAAGTGAATTCTGAAAATAACATCAACCAATTCATTCACCAGTCTTCTTTCCAAATTTAACGAATAAAGGAGAGTACATGCTGCATCTCCTTAATGTACATAGACACAGACAGTTACATTTTTATCTTCACAGAACAAAAAAATCAGAAAAATCAGATCAACTCTTTTGTCTCTTTTTCACCAAAAACAACTGTGTTGTTCAGTCTTTAAAGTCAGTCTAGCCAAATGGATTCTAGACTGTATTTCTTGGATTTATTCTACAGCTACATGGTCCGATGCTCATCCCTTTGTTACTCATTACAAATTTTATTGGCAGTACTCCAGAATATCCTAATTAATTCTTAAGGATCATAAGTCAGTTGGGCTAGCACTGTGGCATAGGCTGATAAAGCCTTAAGTATAGCCCAGGCAACCTGGGTACAAGTAGCGGCTTGTAAGTCCAAGGCGCTGACAAGGAATAATGGGCATATCAATCTCAGGGGAGAAGGCATTTGTGTGCATGTTCCCTGTGGTAAGGCATGGTCCATAGAGGGGAGTAGTCCTTGTATGTAAAAAGATGGATGCAATGGAAGAGCAACTAAGGGATAGATCATAAATGGAAAAAAAAAAAAACTTGGGGAAGCAGTCAATTTCACACCATCCCCTCAACCCCCAGGATGCGCTTCAGTTCTGTGTCAGCCCCAATCGTAAAACAGAGAGAATCTGGAGGCTCTAGGAGAGGTTGGTAGATGCACTGAAGGACAAGGGCATTAGGGTAAGTCAGAAAAAGTGAAGCAGAAGGGAACCAAAAATAAATAAATAACTAAATTAATTAATTAATTAATTAAAAAGACCAGCTATCAGCAGTAGTTTTAAGTTATCATGGTAAGTACGTACTTCTCTTAATGTGGTTATTTGTACTTGTCGTTCTCCTCAGTTAGTTACTGCAGTTCCCTTTGCATACAGCTTCTTAACTTAAAGCTTGGCATCTGCTACTGGTGCACAGCTCTGCATCCTGACTGCTTAAAGGTACTCCTTAATCTCCTTTGAGGAGGGTCACTGTACACTAAGTAACTGTACACTAAGTAATAACACCTTATGCCAGCAGTCTTCAATGTTCTGTTGTCAATCTGGATTTTTCTCATTAGTGGTTATCCTCCCTGTGGGGACCATTTCAGTTTTCTCACTATAATAGCTACCGAAATGGGTGACATGAGAATATTTTATTTATACCACATTGTTTTTGAACTCTTCAGTTCTTCCCATCTGAAAACCACTAATTCCTCAGTTGCACTGGTGAAAATATAACTGTGCAGTGGTTCATGGCTCATGCAAATTTTTTTTTCCTTTGTCTTTTTTTTAACATTTTTATTATCATTCTATAAAGACATTTATTTCTTGTTGGGATGGGAGCCTGAAATGTGTGTTCCCCAGCAAAGGTGGAATTCTTCCTTGGCTGGGCAAGGCCTAATGGTCAAATCACTCCCTTTTAAGATGTGAGTTAGGCACCAGGAGTATGCACCCAAGCCCCTATTTCCTAACCCCTCCAGCTGCAGCAGTGATGTTGGCTATAGCAGCTTGCTAAAGAGATGCATGCATGTACCCAGACATGCTTGTATCCCCCACCACAGCTTCTTGCAATGCAGGTATCTCCTGGCCCATACTACTATATGTCACATATTTCACACTCTTGTACATGTCAGTACTTCACCTGATCAAGCCACCTTTCTACCTACTGGATGATTATAGGTTCATAGGTTCATAGGTAGATACTAGGCTATCTGCCCTAGGGCATTTATAAGACTAGCCAGAGTGTATTTGGCTTCCGCCTCCCTATTAGATTAGCCTACTGTGCCTCTGTAAAGTAGGTCACAGAAGGTACCCTTTTAAGATTAGTTTACTGTGCCTCTGTCTAGCAGGGGCACAGAAGAGATCCCAGGGGTGAATTTGCAATTTCCCATCCACGCGTCCAGATTTCGCTTGAAGAGGGTCAGCGAGGGGCTATGTCTAACATGAATTGGGATTCTATTCCAGAGTGAGGGGAGCCTCTGGGAAATGAATCTGTCCCTCCAGCATGTCCTATTTATTTTTGTGCTGAGGTTTAGGTCCCTGGAGCATGTAGCACTAAGGGACTTGGATTTTTTGAGGTGAAGCATGCCCATTAATTCTGGGTTTGACATGGCTTTGTACGTCAGGCATAGATCGCCTCTGAGTAGGCGGTAAGCAACTGAGTAGAGCTGGAGTTTCTTTAGTCAAGCTGCATAGGACATCTGTTTGTAGCCCATGATCCTCTTGGTGAGGTACTTTTGGGGTCTCTCCAGTTGCTGCAGGTGTCGGGTAAGGTACATCCCAAAAGGGGCATTCAATTATGGGCCTGATGAGTGATGAGTAGATGGGCACAATGACCTCTCTTGATCTAGATGCGAACCCTTTCGTGATAAGGTGGGCTATATAGAAGGTCTTTCTAACCACTTTGGCAACGTGATTATCAAAGGAGAGATTACTATCTACGTTGGTCCCCAAATCTCTAATTACTTCTTCCAGATTAATGGATTACCACCTATGTGGTAATTTGTGGGCACCTTGTTTTTCCCAAAGGGGATGACTATGCACTTTTTAGCATTTAGCTTGAGGCCGTGGCTCTGGCACCAAGCATCAGTCTCTGTGAGACCCTTTTGGAGGATGCTTGTGTCAGCTGGAGATTCGATTATGGCCCCCAGTTTGCAGTCATCTGCGAACTTTGTTAGCCATAATCCCCCCATGTTAGCCTGAACCTCAGAGAAGTATATACCAAACAAGAGAGGTCCCAGAACTGAGCCCTGTGGGATGCCACTTGTAACTGGTTTGGATTCGGACATGGCACCTGCGATTCTGACCATGTGGGTTCTATCTCTGAGCCAGTTTGCAACCCATCTTGTGATATAGGGGTTGATATTTAAGCTGGCTTATTTATGATGCCCGAGTGGGGTATTGTGTCAAAGGCTTTTGCAAGGTCCAGGTAGGCTGTGTAGACTACCTTACCCTCATCTATGGCTTTGGTAACTGTTTCAAAGAAATCAGCTAGGTTTAAGAGGCAAGATCTGCCCCTAACAAAGCTGAATTGAGTAGGGTCCAGTGTCGGGAGGCTCCCAATGTCTTTGTTTATGAGTTCTATGATAATATGCTCCATAGCTTTACAGACCAGACTAGTCAGGCTTATGGGGCAATAGTTTCTGGGGTCTGTTGTGGCACCACCTGGGACCACTGTAGCTGTACGCCATTCTTTGGGTACATATCCTGTAGTAAGGCTAAGTTTGAATAGTGACT